>NC_092800.1:45915521-46215521 GCF_918797505.1 Bemisia tabaci | reverse complement strand
TTCAACAGTAAGGATGGCCTGAGAATCTTGGTACAATATACCATCAATACTGGATATATAACCTTAGTATTTTAATATTGCACCAATATTAGCAACATTAGAAATCCAACGTCAGGTGGTGCTCGGTGATTCCAAGATTGTCACAATGTTGTCACAATATTGGTTATACAATATTGGTAAACTAATACTGTCGTAGAGTTATGTTTTCAATATTGCAGTAATATGTTAGTTTTAACATTGGCGCATTATTAAAAAAAATACTGAACATAGGCTTCTGCTTATAATATTGACACAATATTGACACAATATTAGGGAAACAAAATTGCTAAAATAATATCGAGACGATGTTATCTCTGTGATACTGCGGTATCGTTATTATGTTAACATTCAATTAACGTTAGAACAACAAACATAACAGGCTTCTGTTCGTAATATTGTCATAATATTGACACAATATTGGATATCTAAAACTGCTGAATTGATATTATGCTAACATTATTTTTACAACATTGTGGTAATATTCGCTCTTTAACATTGTCACAAGATTAAGAAAATAAACATTTTAGGCTTCTGTTTCTTATATTGTCATAAGATTAACACAATATTGTGCGCGGCGAGCACAATTCGACCGCGTTTGCTATTTCCGCCACCAGGGCGCGCTCGCCGCTGATCTGCCGTTGCGGTCCCTTTAAGGGCAAATTAAAGGCAACTCTATTCAAATGTGAAAAAATGTCATACTAAGCTTGTACCAAGGTCAAATTTCCGATTGGGTACTTAAAGCGCACACAAAAAATTGACTTTTTCCAAACGGGATGGCAGGACTTTAACGCCTCGTCAGTTTTCCTTCAATTTTTCGTGTAGGCAACTTAACGCCCACGTGGTCGAATAGTGGTATCACCGCTATTCGATATGTTTGCAGTGTATACTATTCAGTAAAAAATACATACTGCAAAATGGTAAAAGTTCAGTGTGCGAGTTACCTCAAGTAGATTGTGGTTTATTATGAGCGGGAGGAAATGAGTCACTAAACCTTTTGTTGTATTCGCAAGTTTTTAGTCCATGGTTTAGTGACCCATTTTGCCGTGCTAAGGAAGAACGCCGTATGAGCCTTCAGGCGTTGCCATATTCCTTTAATAACCAAACAATTTACTGGAAAAATTCTGGATATTTTTCTCTTCCAATATTTCAGACAATTTTTTTCCCAATTTAACTTAAAATTTCGGAAAATTTCAAGGAAAAATATGTGCGCATAACTTTAATCAAAAATGCATGTTTTAGTCGGGGAAATTTGGCAACTCTCAAATGTTCATACGACTGCACTGCGTTTGGCGCAATGCGAGAACTATTCATGCAGTCTTGTAGGCGCTAATATGGGCTTGACGTCGACCGCACTCTTTGGCGCAATGCGTGAAGTATTTCTAAAGTCTTGCAGGCGCTAATATACGTTTAACGCCGGCCGCACTGCGTTCGGCGCGATTATTCGAACTCGCGTTGGAATAATCGTGGCATCGAATAATACTGCCGTGCTAAGGAAAAACGCCGTATGAGCCTTCAGGCGGTGTCAGATTTCCCTTAGTAACCAACAAATTTACTGGGAAAATTCTGAATATTTTTCTTCCAATATTTCAGACTATTTTGTTCCCAATTTAACTTAAACTTTCGGAAAATTTCAAGGAAAAATATGTGCGCATAACTTTCATCAAAAATACATGTTTTAGTCGGGGAAATTTGGCAACTCTCGAATGTTTATATAGCGTTCTTCCTTAGCACGGTAGCATTGCGTTCTACTTGAAATTTTAATGGGAAAAAATGACATAATGCTTAAAATCGCACCTCGTGGAGCGGTGCATTGTGTCCTAATGCTTTTAGACCATAGATCATAGATCAGCCAACAATAATTAGATCTTGAGACCTTTGACTCGCGAGAAAATCCAGTAATCTGGCAACGATCTCGGAAGTGAAGAAAACTAGAATCCATCGTTTATTTTGGGCGTTTGGACGGCGGGACGGCGGCGTGCCGCGTCTGACACTGACAGTGGAGACGAGACGCTTTTATGACGAGGGTTTTTATTTTAAAATTTGCGTTTTTATTCCGGCCATTGATTGATTTATCTCCACCTCCGTCTTATTTTCGTGCGTTTTCCGTTTATTTCTGGGTGCGCTTCTTGACTCCCCGGGCATGGGACCCTGCCAGCGTTGCCGCTGCCCTCGACCACCCTCCAGCCTTAATTCTGCCGTGCTACGGAAAAACACCGTATGAACTTTCAGGCGTTGCCAAATTTCTTTAGATAAAACACGAATTTCCGGGTAAATTTATGAATATATTCTTTCGATTTTCAGATGATTTTGCTCGCAATTTCACCTAAAATGAGATCGACCGGGCACAGTGGCACGAGTTTCTGGAAGAAGTCGGAGATGAACTTTTGACAAAAATTGTGAAATTTTACGTTTGTCTCGTCACAATTTTAATTATATAAGGATGATTTTTACAGAAAATTTCACGAGAAAGCCGATGAAACCACCTTTAAGATATCAACATTTAATATTAATGAAGATGTACGCTTTTTAAGTTTTTACATCATGTCGGACTTCTCCCAATCTGCCGTGCTAAGGAGGAACGCCGTAAGAAGATCCGATAGTTGCCAAAGTTCCCCCAGTAAAACATGTATTTTTGAAGAAAGTTATGCGTATTTTTTCTTGAAATTTCCGGACATTTTAGTTTAAATCGGGAACAAAATTGTCTGAAAAATTGGAAGAAAAATATTCAGAATTTTCCCATTAAATTTGTCGGTTGTTAAAGGAAATATGGCAACGCCTGAAGGCTCACACGGCGTTTTTCCTTAGCACGGCAGCATTGACAGGATCCACTGTGAGGTGGGTGATTTTTTCGCTGGAAGTTGTGACTTGGCAAAATTGGGGAGTCGGAATCGGCCGGCGAATTTGGCACGGGGCGAGTGATATGTCTAATGGACAAGGCCCAGCCGCTTTGAGTCTTCTGCGCGAACTAATTAAATCTCTAAGCTCTGGCCGGAGCGCCCCTCGCTCAGCGAAAACCACGTAAAACCCATAAAAATTCCTACGCTCGTATGCGCTTTTAGCTCATTGTCAGGGCCGCAGAACAAGCTGTCAAACCCGAATCCGCGAGTTGCGACGCATGAGCCAATCAGCGTCTAATTAGCATCCGCAACTATGTCCCTCTTCGGAAAAACTCTGTACGAGCATTCCGACGTTGCCAAACTCACCCCGGTAAAATTCTTATTTTTGGGGAAAGTTGTGAAAATTTCCCTTGGAATAAACAGGAACGATTGATAAAATCGCGAATGAAATTTTCCGGAAAATTGGAGACAAATATTAACAAGTTTTCCTTTGAATTGATGATTTATCGAAGTAAATTTGGCTACGTCTAAAGTCTCGTACGGTTTTCTTGCTTAGCGAGAGAGTGTTTTTGGGATCGCCGAGACTGTTACAAAACTGAATTTCCTCAGCAGCGTGATGTTTCCATTTCAATAGGATGATCTTGGATGTGGAGTCAAATGAACGTATTTCTATCAAACAGATTTATATGGGGGTAAGAAATATGGGGTGTGTTCATCAGTTCTGACCGTGAGAGTGAATGAGAATAATAAAGCGCCAGTGACGTCAACGGAGATGGATGCCGTCGTCGCGGTCGCAGTCGTAGTGGCCATTAACTCATGAGCCCTGGCCACAACGCTCTCGTGCCATGCCCGCGGCTCACATATTCCACATTCAGATGTGACATAGTTCTGTTTGCTGAATTTAAAATCCCGCTTTTCCGATTCTTCAGAAGGAATCATGCCCATAGACCACGTTGTTTCTTATCCAGTTTTCTAGAACACACCCCATATTTCTCACCTGCGCAAAGTTCTGTTTGATAGAAATACGTCCATATGTGAAAATGCAGCAAATTTTACTCACGGTCAGAAAAAATAATTGAAATTTTATGTTGGTATTAAAATTAAAACAAGGAGTAATACAAGCTGTTGGTTTATATTTTATGTGTGTGTTTGCCCTGTGTCAGATCGACAAAATCTTTGGGTTGAAAGGACCGATTTTTTGTGTTGAACATCTGCGACCTCCTTCAAAATTATCCAGAGCCACCATAATTGAACGTGGGAATCCAATGTGCTAGCAAGTCACGACCTCAAAGTATTGGGAGGAAAACAAGAGTGCAAGAGTTCCACAGGACACTTTCTTCATGCCTCGATGTCTCAGAATAACCTACGGTTTGGGTCGATTCAACACAAAATGTGCTGAGTAACCAAGTCTATTCAGTAGCTTGCAGCGTGCTTTGCGATATCGTCACCTTCCAGGCAAAGTATCACAAGCGCCATGCGACGTTTAAAAATTTTTGCCGCCATTTTATTTTTTTACAGAAAAATTGTTCAACGAAGCTGTCCGAAAATTTCACTGAATTTTCTTTGTGCTGCCGATAAAATATAGTGAAATTTCCAAACAGATTCAACCAACAATTTCTCAGTAAAGAAATAAAATGGCGGCGGAAATTTTTAAACGTCGCATGGCGCTTGTGATACTTTGCCTGGAAGGTGACGATATATTCATTGATATGCTACTTAAACCTATGGAAAATGATCGATAAACAGGGTGTTCGCAACGAACACCTTGATCGATTCTTCACCACAGCTTCATATGGGAAAATATGGATAATCGATCATTCACAACTCGCCACTGAGTCCATCGGGTTGATCCGACACAAAAAAGTAACATAAAGTATCACAGAGTAAAACTATCCAAGGATATATTTAATTGTGGCACGAAGGAAAAATTTCGGTCCGCACAGCACACCGGAGTTTTTTTTTTGCATATACCACTCTGAAATCATCTAGCCTCAGGGCCGGATTTACTTACATGCCGCCCATGGGCCGCCTGTATTTTGCCGCCCCCTTCTCATTCGTTTTGAAACATCAATACAAACCATCAAGTGAATGTGCCGGAAGGGAAGGGGTGCATAAGACGCGTTTACTCGTGTTGGACACTTTTTTTTGCAAAAGCCCTGTCAACACTACAAGCAAAAGTTCACGGAACTCGGCGCGAAAGTTAAGTTCCGTAAACCTATCTCTGTGTGGACAAAAACTACCATGTATATGAAATGAACGATAAAACTATGCTTTAAACATAAATGTGGTTTAGTAAGTTTAACTTCCGCCGCGGCGCCGCCGCACTGACCGCACTGTGTTTGACGCAATGCGTGAAGTATTCATGCAGTCTTGTAGGCGCTATGCGTTTCACGCCGCCCGCTGCTGACCGCAGCGACCGCACTGTGTTTGATGCAATGCTTGAAGTATTCATGCAGTCTTGAAGGCGCTAATATGTGTTACATGCCGACCGCCGCGCCGAGGGTTTCTCCTTTTCATCTCAAGTTCTCGTCATCATTGCTCTCTGTACCGCGCCGTTCCAGGCCAATTTCCGTGTTTGGTTTCTCTCTTAGTCTTAATTCGACTATAATTAAAGGTGTTGTCTATTGTATCATAGAGAGATGACAAAATTAGAGATATACTCTCGGGAAAAGAGAGATTTTTTCATCTCTTCTCGTTTGTATTTTTTTTTTTTTTCTGGATCCAATTTTTCTTTACAGCTACATTTAAAAAAATTGCAAAATTTGCCGCCATGGGCCGCGGCCCATGTGGCCACCCCCTAAATCCGGCCCTGTCTAACCTTAAAAAATTCGAAGTTTCAAGTTAGAGGGAGATACAAATACACAATAGGTTACAATAGAGTGGAGGGGGGATTTTTTTAACCATGCAAGATTCAGGACCCTTTGAAAGCCCTCTTTCACAGAGGAGAAAAACAGCCTTGAAACATCCTTCCTAAACTGATCTTTTTTCCTGGTGCATATGTTACTACTGACAGGAATTTGTTCGATCCCCAAGGTACATTAACCTCACTCGCATACTGCCGTGCAAAGTAAGAAAACCGCATGAGCCATCAGACGTTGCCAAATTTCCTTCGACAAATTGCCATTTTCAGGAAAAATTGTGAATATTTCTTAGCCGATTCTTCACGGGATTATTTTTCGTGATTTAATTTAAAAATTCTGAAAATTTCGAGGAAAAATATTCATAACTTTCTTCAAAAATAAACATTTTCAAAGAAAAATGTTTGCAACATTTGAATGCTTACACGGCGTTCTTACTTAGCATGGCAGTATAAGCTTTGCCCAAATACGCGTTTCGCGGTTTCTTAAATGAATCGTCTGCGAATGGATGGGAGCTTACTTTCGCTCGGATTGAGCCAATACAAGACCTGCCGTATCCGTTTCAAGTTAAAACAACATTGTCAAATGGTTACTTTGTTGGAATTACGTGGCTTTTGCTCAAAAAGTTGAGAGACACTTCCACGCATCCTTTCTGGGAACGCTGATTTGAATTCGGTGTCTGAGTCCACCCGCGCGAAGTTGTAACTTAATCGGACGATTTTGGGACTCATATCTTTACATGCTCGTTTTCCAATGAGGTCTAAAGCCTTTAAGAATGCCTGAATCAATGGCTCATCATAAAATGGACATACGAGGTTTAAGCATCTGTGAATTTGAGCGATAGGCGATTCTGGGAAGGCGTGGATCGGCCTACGGAGGGAATGAAAGAATTATTTCGGCGGCTACTGGAATTGATCTCTGCATCAATATCAGCCGCTACACCGCCGTGGCAAGGAAGAATGCAGTATGAGTATTCAAAGGTTGCTAAATTTCGTGAAATGAAGAAATCATTTTGAGACGTTTTTTTCCTTGACATTTTCAGAGGCGCTTGATTTGATTGCCAGTTTTCCTGAAAGCTCCAGGGAAAATATGTACACGTTTCTCGATCTGAAGGTGTACATTCTATATTCGATTTGATATTCGATTGCACGGATTGTGTTCTACGTTAAATGGTTAAAAAAATATGTATCAGAATGCTTAACTTCGTGTCTTCTCTGGTGGTCCATTACGAATCTATAACGCCTTATCGCTAAGGGACGTTTCACGGGATTTTTCCCGAGTTCGAATCGCAGGAATGAAACTTCTGGGCTTTTTTCCCGTTAGAAACCACAACAAAATTTCTTCTTCTTCTTTTTTAAGTTGTTTCTGAGACTTCACAAGGTCCTTAGTGGTACTGTGATTAGTAATGACTAACTCAATATTTTTCCCAACTTCGCGAGTTATTTCCCTATGGGAAAAATCCCATGAAACGTCCCGTGGAGACAAGGCCTTAGTCTTGGAACTGAAAAGCTGTTGCTGAATTTGTCAGTTAGTAAAACCGAAGTTTTTTCTATTTTTTTTCTCCGTGGCGTCGAGGCCGAGGCAGGGGAGCCGAAAAAAACCCGGCATAACCGCTCTGAACAATCAAGGGCAAAGCTCTCGGAAAGCTCTCGGGGTTGGCGGGTTGCGGCGATCCAGGCGCAAGGCGTGCAGCAACTAAGACGGAATGACTCCTCTATTAGAAACATCTGTTTTCGAATGGAAGCTCATCCGAGCCGGGCACTCTCGACTTCTGGCCCGGCCGACTCCACCTCGCCCCGCGCTAAAACCGCGTAAAATCCTATGGAGCGCTGCGCGAACATCCGCGGTTTTTGCGGACGGTAGCCCGTCATCAGATTTTATGTCGCTCCTCGCTGACGCTAATGCCGCATCAATCCCGGGAACGACCCCGACCCATCAACCGCCCTGCCGTCCTGAGGAAAAACGCCGTATGAACCTTCAGGCGTTGCCAAATTTCCCCGAATAACACAAGAATCCCCTGGTAAACTCATGAATATTTTTCTTCCAATTTTTCAGATAATTTTGTTCGCAATTTAACCTGAAGTTCCTTAAAATTTCAAGGAAAAATAAGCATAACTTTCCTAAAAAGTAAACATTTCATCGAATGAAATTTGGCAACTCTCGAATGTTCATACGACGTTCTTCCTTGACATGGCAGCGCCTGATATCTCCTCTCCGCGCGCCCTTGGGCGATTACCACGGGGTCTGCCCCCTGACTGCTTCGTCGCTGAGTTTTACTCTTTTCAGTTTTGCGGTAATGCGAGAGGCAAGGTGGAAGAAGAGCACAAGGGCCCGTTCATGAAATAAGTAACGCGCTGAGGGGGAGGGTGTCTGCGGGCTGATTCTTAGAATTGATAGACAAAGCAATAGACAAAGAGGACATAGGGAGTATGGAGCGAGCCTATTGGTTGAAATGGGTGGTTCTTACAGACAAGGGGGTAAATGAAAACGATAGACTAACTCATAGGGTCTCTCGTGGGTTGCCGTTAGTTAAACAACAGAGAAACATCTACATTGAGAGTTGTCGAATCTTTGCAATTTTCAATAGCAAAATGCCGAACTAAAGTCCGTACGTCAATCTCAAGTGACAATCCTTTGACGCAACTCTCAGCAATAAATCGTCCCTTTTTAAAGAGGATCTGGTGTCCCGAAAGCCAGTTAGCATTGATTTATCGAGAGATTATGGTAGTATGATAAATCTCACTTCATTTCGAAAGATGATAGCCAATCACTGAATTAGAGAAAATTATCATGCGTTTGACATCTTTCATAGGAATTCTGGTATGTGTTCCCTTCCTTCCCTTTGACACCTTGCAATATTCTGACGTGCTCAGTTCCATTATTCATAATCAGAAGCGCATCGAGATAGTATTTCGTGCTCATCCGATTAATTAATGCAGTTTTGTGGGAAAAAATTTTCGAGCCGGTAGGAACCGGTTTGAAGATATTTGCAAACCCGAACCTGATCTGGATACAATTATTTTGGAAGACAAAACGTGATTCAAACTTAATGTGGAGTGAGAACATTTTTTTCTGCGCTGATCATATACATATTCTGAGCTAAAAAGAGCTGTTAGATAGATCGTCTGTACGAGGGTCTTTTTCCTTTAAAAAAGAAAATATGACGTAGTGTCCGCTGAAAATTTTGACATAATTATTTTGCTAAAAGGAACGATAAGCATAGATGTCGCGTGTAACATAGTTCCTTTTTGCATAAATACTAGTGCGCCCACGTGTCAACAAATTTCAGAATTTCTTTTGAAACTTTGACAATCTTTCTCAACTGCAACGTGTATCAGTCACTAGTTTTCAGTTTGTCTCAATGCTAATATATTATTTAAGCATCGTTATGCTTGCATCCGTCGCGTGGAGCAATAGTTGCTGTTCTCTGTGTCTTGTTTTCGTTTTAGCTGTCATGGATTGTTGTCTGCTCGGTGCGAAATCTTCCCGTCAAGCGTGTAACGTGGGTAGGAAAACAAATTGAACCGCACTCTTTGGACGGGCTGTCCCCGTGCAGAAGAGAAGACTTTCATTTTTCTATGAAGGCGGCAATCGCAATGTTAGCTTCATGCGTAGCATAAAATCATTATGTCTAAAATTTTTGACCTGGAGCTCATTCCCTGATTTTTTCCCTGATTTTCAGGAGCTCATTTCCTGATGAGAAACCGAAGTTTTCTCCCACTTTCCTGAGATTTTCTGGGGGAAAAGAATAAATTCTCCAGACCGCCAAATTTGAAAACGAAATAATCCCTACCCTGTTAAAACGGTCCTATAGGAACCCATTAGATTCCAATGGGATTCACGAAAGCCAAATGGGGACCAATAAGTGGTTCATGGCATCCTATAGAAACCTATGGGGACCCAATAAGATCTATAAAATTCCAATGGGAACCCAATGGGATCCATAAAATTCCAATGGGGACCCAATGGGATCCATGAAATTCCAATGGGAACCATCGCGAATTGCCAGTGAGGACCCGTTGGCCCGCACGGGATCCAATGGGAATTTCTCTGCGGGTTCCCATAGGACCATTTTACCAGGGTAAGCGGTAGAATTTGGTTTCTGGAACAGATTCCCTGATTTTCTCTGTACATTTCCATTCCCTGATGAATCCCGATTTTTCCCATTCTAAACACCATGCATAAAATCATCCATAAAATTTCACGTGATACAGCGAGGCATGTTTGAGTCCATGCAAGCGCGGAACCAGAAAACTTTCACAGGAAGAGAACGGCGTATTAGCGGGGGGTCTGTGAAAAATTTTGTTAATACAAGTGTGGGCCCGGGCGGTCGGGTGCAAGAGTTTGACGGGTGGCTCATCGGGTCACTTAAAGTCGGAGTCGAGGAAAACAGAGCTTCGGCTTTGGATCACAAAAAACTAATTTAGGGTCGAGCGCGGCATGATACCCTCGGGGGGTTAATTTTCCGTCATTCGGTGGAACTTTGCAGCTTGCAACACCATCAGCGCACGGTGGGAAAAATCCCCGAGAAACTAGATCACAGAGGTCTTGGAAAAATACGTCTCTCCAAATTTTAAGGAAGCCTTAAGTACTAAAACATGTGATTACGACTACTATGCCGTTCAAAGTAAACATGCCGTACCGCTATTCAACAATTTTTCAATTTTTTTCTGACAAAATGTTGTTTCACGAAAAACCTAAAAAATCTTCATCCATTATTTGTTCGATACACCTCCGTCGTGCCATTCGGAACTAAAAATGAAAAAATGAAGCCTTATGGCCATTGAATTTTCTTGTAATAGAATAGTACATTCTGAAAAAAAAATGATCAAATTTTAAGTGGAGATACGGCATTTTTGCAGTGAAAGGCAGTCCTGCTTAGATCCATCCATAAAATCACTGATCTCCATGAAGAATCTAGCGGCACGTTATGATGTTTTTAAACTGAGCAAGAAACAGTATAGTTTCTTATTGCACAATGTAGTCCAAAGGATTTGAATTTTCCTCATTTCTACGATTTTTTCCACCACGTCGATTTTTAAGTATCTTTTAAAAAACGCGATCGCACGACTTTTTCTCAGCACGCTCCGGCTTTGCGAGAGAGACTGATGAGTGTCTTTACCCGAAAAAGCTGAAAATATTAATAATTGCAAAAAAATTCTAGAAAAAAGTAAGAAATATTCAGAAATTTATCAAAATAATTGGTTATTGTTGAATTTGTTCAAAAATTACGAACTTCCGGAACTTTTCCAAATATTTAGAAACTTTCGAAAAAAGCTTGATATAATTTGAAAATTTTTTGTTTTCCTAGTTCTTGGGAGACTTTCTTCGTTTCACGCATGGTGTGAATTCCACAAATTTTCACTTCTCGTACCCCTCATAGGTTTTTATCCTGGACCAGTAAAAACGAAACCAAATCTCACAAGGATACGAAAAACTTAAGATCCGAGAGATTTCATACAGAGCTTCTCCTGTATTGCGAACGTCTCATACAAGTGCTGAGTTCGAGAGCCTTCCCACCCCCTAAAAAAAAACTCAGTGCGATAATTAATTTTGCCTTTATTTAACTAATTTGAACTCCTTGAAAAGCCCTCGATGTTGATTATAAAAAGCCGTCATGAATCCGGCTATACGAAAAGGCTTTTGGTCCAGATTTCCGTCCCTCCGTTCGCATTGCGCGAGACCACTTGACGACGGCCCGAGATGCGGAAGTTGATGTGTGTGTGTGCGGGTGGGGGGTGGGGGTTGGGGGTGAAATCCGAGAAACTAAGTTCATATTCGAGGATCGGAGAGAGTGAAAAGAAAACGGGGGCCCAAGTTTCTCATATGTCGGGCCGGGGGCTACCGTGGAGGCTGAGGTGGGGGAGGAGGGGTCGGAAACACAAGCTCGGGTAACCCCCGGTGATAGCAGCCCTGACCGGCGATCGACCCTTAATAGCCCTTGCGCGTACGCGGAAGTCCAAGCCCCCCCTCCCCCCCCCCCCCCCCCCCCCCCCCCCGCCGATCGGGGCCAGAGAAATTCCGCAGAGAAATCAGGGAAATTCAATTATCGGCGACGAAGCGTTTGAAGTATTCGTCCATTTTTTTCTTTATTTCCCGAGGAAGTTGGATCCGCGAAGTTGCGCCCGGGCAGGGGTCTAATTGGCTTTGAAAGTGACCCTTACCAGTGACAATTCGCAATTGCGCGTCACGTGTCCTCGTCTTTCCGGGATGCTTCGCGCTCGTAACTTCGTCCGCGGTTGTCGGAGCCTCTTCCAGGAAACTTCCAGGAAAGCTACAGGAAAACGTCCCGTTTCCCGTGCGATCTGGTTCCTCCATCATAACTTCGGGAAGTAATTAGGACTTCGTTGCACCTGACTCGACGGGGATATTTACGAAGGGGACCAGTCATTCTTCGGCGAGCGCGTCGCACATTTCATTCATTCGACTTCACCGATTGAATAAAGAATGGAGGAAAGAATAAGAGTTGGAAGTATAAAGTTGTGCACCGACAGCACTCACTCAAACTTCTCCATTTGTCGGCCACCTGTGGTGAAGTGGTTGTAGCACTTGCCCTATGATCGGGAGGTTCCAGGTTCGATTCCCGGTCAGGTGAACGGAGTTCGATGGACTTAAAGAACGGTTACCTGGGACTGGCTTGATTAAGAACGGAGGGGGGATGGGGCTCTAGGGATGGTAATGCAGCATTATCCCTCGTGGGATACTTGAAGTGAAAAAAAAAAAAAAAAAAAAAAAAAAAAAAAGTGGAAATTTAAAACCTAGTAGCGGCGCCTCCGCGAGCTGATTATTGAAATCGATAAACAAAGCAATAGACAAAAAACAAGGGAAAACGGAGCGATCCTATTTGTTTTTAAATACTAATGGGGGAAATTATTATAATTATGTGTCTATTGCAAGCACCCGCCTCCATCGACAGGACCCTTTAATTTTCCCTCTGTATCTTTGTCCATTATTGCTTTGTCTAACACTTTTAATAATCACCCCGCAGATAGAAACCCAGTCATGAGCGGACACTTCGCTACATTGGAACGTTAACGTTAACGTTAACGTTGAGGAGCATTACACTGTAAACGCTGTCTTCATAAGCCCCCGTAAATCACCTGCTGTGTGACACCACCTTTCTGACGACATTGCATCCAAACCGCAATCGTCATTAGTCCCAAAATAAAAGCACACCTCCAAACGCTCCCCTCTGATCCGCCCTCTTCAAGAAAAATGTCGTGTGTGCATTCAGACGGTGCCAAATTTCTTCGCCTAAATATTTATATTTGAGAAAATTATGAAGATTTTCATTTCAAATTTTCAGTCCTTTTCGAGGGAAATGGAAAACTTTATGCGAGAAAATTGTATCGCTTCTAATAAAATTGCTTGCTGAGCAAGTTTGCAATATTTTTCACAATAATTTTTTCTTAAAGTGGAGAGAAATTGCTATGAAGCTTTTAAAAAATGACACATTGATACAAGAACTAATAAGGATGTCGTAGGGTGACATTTTCAAACACATATGTTCTAGTATAGAGCAGAACGTCATAAATTCTCACTTCAGAAATCAAGATTATTTTCGTGCTAAGTTCAAATGGTTGATTTTCATTTATCAATGGAATTGATCAAATTCACAACGCGAATTAAATTCTGTAAAAAAATGGAAGGAAAAACATATATTGTGGCAAATTCTCCAGGCAAATCCAGTTTACCAAAACCTCCGTTTACATCAAAAGAAATTTCAAGATTTCCAATTCTATTAATCTTAGTTA
Source organism: Bemisia tabaci (assembly GCF_918797505.1). NCBI lineage: Eukaryota > Metazoa > Arthropoda > Insecta > Hemiptera > Aleyrodidae > Bemisia > Bemisia tabaci. The sequence goes on along the minus strand of NC_092800.1, from coordinate 46,202,033 downwards.
ATATTCAATGTAATTCGAATTGATTGGTTCTTATGAATAACGTTTGTCAAATTTCAGACACCAGCAAATGTTTTATTTTACGAATATAATTCTGCGAAAACAATGGCGAATTTGCATGCAAATTTATTGTTGCTTTATCTGAAAAAAACTTAAAGAGCTGATTTCACAGTATTTTTTCTAATTTTTTTTCTGGTATGGGAAATAGTATAGGAATAGATTTGAAAGTGAGAAAATGCACCACCTAGTGACGTCATCTAGCGGCATTTCCCATTTAAACGCACGTATTTTAGCAGATTAGATAATTTTGTCAAATGTTCTCCAATAATTGTTCAATTCATGAGCCAAGGGTATCCTCGTGTTCAGTTCACTCAGTAGTCTCCACTTAAACCCGAAATTCATCAAATTTTAGACACCTGCAAATTCTCTATTAAAGAAAAAAAATGAATTTTATGTATTCTTAGGGAAAATCAGTTTCTCAAATCTTAGTTTTTAACAGGAGAAATTTGGCAATTTCTGATAGTTCATACGTTCTTTTTTCTCTCCACACACACACGGCAAAGACGTCCATTCACCCCCCCCCCCCCCCCACCGATTGCGGTTCATGTGGCGGTTGCGGTGACTGCGGTGGCGGCGGGTGCAATTTCCACGGTGGGGACCGTGTTTATCGCGTCATAACTGGACTCGTAAAGGGGCGTAAATCTAGTGCGCTAAACGCGCTCGTAACTCGATTCGGTTCGCGATATTCCCCGCCCGGGCGAGAACAGCCTATCTCCGACCCAAAACGCCTGCCGATACGCGGTTTTGATTTATTATCCGGATGGAACGTCAGCGGCTGACAACGCTTACATGTTGCGCTGCCCGCGTCGGAGTAAATCGTCGGTGTAAGTGCCTATTAATAAAGTCCCTTGTCTCTTCGTTTTCTTTCGCCCCCCTCCTTCTCCTCCCCCTCCCCGCTGTGCTGGCGGGCCTCTCCCTGGATTGGCCCTCCCCCTTCATCTATACAGAGCTATCCAAAAGCCCTCTGATATTCTTATAACCCCCAGGGTAGTGCTACCACTTTATTTTATCAAAATATTCCGAAATAATTCCGATTTCTGGAAACATATTCCAATTTGTCAAAGTTCCGAGAAAAATTACGGGGGAAAATTCCGAAACTCCCGGATTAGGTTCCAAAGATCGTCAAATTTGATCAAATAAATGGTCAAACTGTCGAAAAACTGCAAATTTCGAGAAAATTCCGAAAACAGGTGAAAATTCTGGGGATTTAGGAGATTTCGGGAAAAGTTCCTATTATTTGAAAAGTTCCGAATTTCGGAATTAATTCCGGGGAATGGCAACACTGCCCCAGGGGCTCTTGCCCCTTTCCCGCGTGACCACATTGTCATTTCGGGGAGGGGGGATCTCAGTTTGTTCAAAAATTACAAGGATGAAACCTGGTCCTGGTGGTGCACTATTATTTGACCAAACCAAAAGGGTCGAAGGATTAGCTTTGAAAGTACACCTCAAGTGAATGTCACAAATCGTTTTGCATTTCGAGTAGCGATAATAATCCAGGACCTACATTTGAAGCTACAGCAAAATAATTCACAGTTGCATTTTGTGTACGAATACCTGATGTACTGCAGCGAAAAATGAGCGTGATTCTGAAAATAAATCCGACTAAATTTCATGAAGATGTTTCATTAGTTTTTCTTGAAGAAATAAAAAGAAATGCAACGATTTATACTTAGTTAGAGTTTTAGATAGTGGCCCTTGAAGCACCATTACAAATGAGACAAACGGAACCACCACAGCATGGAAATAGAGCGATGGAAAGGGCGCGCGATGATGACGGCGCAGAGATACAACTATTCGTACTTGATGGATGTCCGTGTTGCGTCTGCAAAATTGAAGGCGCGATGCCGCGAGGCGTGAACTCGCATACTTCGCTTTAAGCTGCCATTGAAGCGTCGCTCGGGTTAGGGAGAAAATTTCAAAAAATGGGGCCCGATTACCATCCCTTTTCAGCTGTGTTGCTCACGTTGCCCTTCAAGCACCATAGACAAACGGAAGCGACACAACATAGGAATAGAGCAAGGGAAAGGACGCGTGTTGATTACGGCGCAGAGATACAACTATTCGTGCTTGACGGATGTTCGTGTTGCATCTGCAAAATTGAAGGGGCTAGGCTATGGAAGCTTTCTAACACGGCTGCCATGTTCACGGTGTAGGAATCCTGCCGAAATCACTCGGTGCAGTTACCCAAGAATTCTGCTCGAAATGGTTCTCGAAGTCTGACAACACGAGGCCAGGCGGAGGAACAGCACGAGGATAGGAATAAAAAAGCAGCATTGTCCGGTCTTTAATGAGTCGGGACAAGCGTAATGCTCACAATGCATTTTTTGCGCAGGCGCGCTGCGCAGACATTTACTTAAAAGGTAGTGCAAGAATAATCCGCGTGAGCGTTGCCGTCGTGTGGGCTCGGGTATTGCTCCCAACTTGTCTGTTGCCGTGGCATGAAGAACAAATCTTCCTGGTTTGGATTTGGTCGTCCAATCAGAGTTCATAGAATTTTTGCGAAATCAAAATCAGGGAATTTCCTTAAATTTCTACTTAGGAAAGTCAAGGATTTTCCACAGACCTGCATAATTTTAAGAAATTTCGAGGTTTTTTGAATTTTGGTTTTTTCACGGTTATATAGCGACAGATCTACCGGGCTGATTCCCACGATTTGTGCCCGTTGTCTTTAAATTTTTGAATTTTTAACCAGGGTTTTCTACTGTCAGCAAGGTTACTATAAAATACATACATTAAAAGGAAAAAGCAATGGAGTTAAAACATATTTAAAGAATGTTTTAGGTAGTAGCACTCATTCGATAAGAAATGACGTACTGTGGTAGCCAAGTGCAAAAAAGAAGTAATGCAAAGTTTAGGGGCGGAAAACCATCATTTCTTGCAGCTTATCTAATTAAGGAAGTTTTTGGTATTTTTGTGCCATCGTGAGAATCAAAATTTTAACGATTACCCGACTGGAAAAAATCTTGAATAACAAGTTTTCAATGTTTTTTCCCCGTTTTTCGTAGACAAAATTTCAGCTTAAAACGTAATTTACAATGCAACGTGACAACTACGTATTCGAGAAATTCAGTGGGCTCAGGAATGTGATAAATTTGTCAGGGTGTTTGATAAATATTCGCCACGTGATACGTTTGTACCTGTTGCATTGCATTCAGAAATGTGGGATTAACTGCTACAAAGAAAAATACAGAGGAAAAAGAAAAATTCAAACGTCGAGAACACAAGTTCAGTGACACTGTAGCTGGCGACACCGTTTCATCACTATGATTCGAAGCCGACTCGAAAGTTGAGCCTCGTTCATCGAAGTTAAAAGTGGAGACATTTTCTATAATGGAAACTGTGGACGTGAGAAAGAACCATAGGTCAGAAAAATAATAGTTAGACTTCTGAAAGACATGTTTCCTCGAGAAAAGTTCACGCAGAACTCATTGAACATTTGAACAATTTTCAAAAGTAACTTTTAAGTACGAAATTGATATTCGTAGTTGTTGTCAAACAGTCAATTCAAACTTCCTGCTTGCAAAAAAATCATAATCCACGTGGAATGGTCACTGTCATGACCCTTGAAAAATTCTAATCTTAGCCCACAGAACACGCTCTTGATAGATTGACGTAGGGACACACTGTATTTTCGCTAGAAAGAAATTAGGTAAACTCTGTTGAAAATATAAGAGAGTCTGCAAATGTCACAGAGGAACGCCGTATGAACGTTCGAATGGTGCCAAACTCCCCTGAATTGAACATGTATTTTGGAGGAGTCTATGCATATTTTTTCTTTAAATTTTCAGATCTTTTAAATTGAAGTGAGAACAAAATTGAAAAAAATACAGAAAAATATTAACAATTTTGCCGATAAATTCGTTTTTTACGGAGGAAATTTGGTAACGTCTGAAGGCTCATACGGCGTTCCTCCTTAGCACGGCAGAGTACAATCGTTCCCTCTTGAAGAAAATAAATTGCCTATTCTGCCGTGCTAAGGAAAACGCCGTATGAACATTCGAGAGTTGCCAAATCGATAAAACATGTATTTTTTACAAAATGTATGCATATTTTTCCTTTCAGATATTTTAGATGAAATTGCGTAAAAAATTGTGTGAAAATTTTGGAAATAAAAATTCACAATTTCCTCAGTAAATTCGATTTTCATTGGAGGAAATTTGGCAAAGCCTGAGGGTTCATACGGCGTTTTTCCTTAGCAAGGCAGTATTGACGACAGTTGATGTCACTTGGTTTCTTTTCGCAAAACGCAGCCCGGTTTTTCCGTCTATGCCCGATTTCGCACGGCTTTACACGTCGCCGGGAAATGATTTAAAAACCAGGAAAAGTATTAATAGGTTCGAGAGCCTGGCAAAACAATGGAGTGAAGCGGGATTAGCGCCGGATTTCAGGGATTACGCGTCCTCCGGCTCCGGCTCCGGGCTCGAGGGAAATGAGCCGCGCCGAGCTTCCGACCTCAATCGCGCGAAATTTGCGAGGACGTCTCCTAATTCGCACACGTGTATCCATCTGACTTTCCTCCTGTTTTTTCATTAATTATTTTCAATTTTAACCGAGCCCACTCCCCCTCTCCACCCTCTTCGCCCGGATTTTCCTCGAGGAAAAAGTTTTCAGCGTAAAAATAACTCCGGAAAACTCGTCCGACTGAACGATTTGAGCATCATTGCAGCTTCCAACAGGGCATTCAACGCAACCGTGCTAAAAAAGAACATCTAATTAGAATTTGGATGTTGCCGAAGAGATTCTCAAATAAGTTTCGTAAATTAATGCTAAATTTTTTTGGAAAAATTAAACCTGGGAACGAGATTATCCTCTATTATTGATTTCAATTTCACGGACATAATTAAACTGCTGATTTAACAATTCAATTGCTAAAAAAAGTGACTGCAATATGTTTCAATGTAGATTTTACAACAAAAAATGCTAATTTTACCACCCCTGTGATTAAATTAGCTTACAATAGTCGTTAAAGTAGAATTTTGTTTTGTAAAATCTACGTTGAAACACTGCAGTCACTTTTTTTTTTTTTTTAGCAACTGTTAAATCAGCAATTTAAGTTTTTCCGTGTAGAATTCATGGCTGGCTTTGGTGATCCAGCATCGCATGCTTATCGTGAAGCCGCATAAAGCTGTAATAAATGAATGATCCCACACAATAGTTTAGTACCTACACGCAAAAACCGCTTAAGAGGTGACTTACCACAATATCAAGGTAAATTGAGAAAAAGAATATTTGAAAATGTTCTTGCTTACCTAAAACAGAAAAAATGACAAAAAATAAATTGGTGAAATTGGATATTTTAAGAGAAATGATAAAGATAAATAATAATTCTTTTGCGAAAATAATAAGTTATAGACTATTTCAGGCAAAACTAAAATTAAAAACGGTGCTTTTGAGTGAGTGTGAAATGATGAGGTCCATACACGCTTTCGTATCCTTTTGATCATTTACTACGATGTTAATATACATGTTAGTGGAATATAAAAGAGTTATATCAGTCAACTTTTCAGGATATGGATTCGAAATGAGGTGACGACCGCGTGAATTTTGACTTCCTTTTTGCTGGATAGGCAACAAATCAATACAGAAACACGATCCACACGACAATTATTATACATCGACAGGTTGATTCCTTCATTAAAGCTATAGACAATGTGTCAATCAATTTGTGGTTTCGTTCGCTGAAATTCGCCTTCAATTTAGCTGGATAAAGCAACAAACACACCGGGAAGCACAAATTTAGCGAGAAGCGGGGATCTGCCTCAGAAACATATATTTTTCTTGCTTTCTCCTCGGACTAAACCTGTAGATAATTTAGACTTAATTTTGAAACAAGGGACTTTTATTTCTGACATGTTGATAAAAGCATTTGACTACATATGTACGGGACATTCAAAGAAGCCTTTCATAAAATACGTGACGCTAAGTTCCGGATTTCCCAACTCGAAGAACGTCAAAGGCTCAAATCCGACCAAATTTGAGAAATCCTTGGACGCATCACTGTATTCGAAATCATTTCAATACAACCGACCCGGTAGCAGGGCTAGATTCAGGGGATGGCAAATTTTACATTTTTTTAAAAGTAGGTATTAAAAAAAATCGGATTCAGAAAAAAAATTACGAATGAGAAAAGGCGATACAATCTCTCATTTCCTGAGAGTATGGTAGTTTCTAATTTTGTCATCTTCCGGTGATACAAGAGACAGCACCTTTAATTAGTCGAGTTAAGAGAGAAATTAAACGCGCACTTTGGCCTGGAACGGCGAGGCGCAGAGAGCAATGATGACGAGGACTTGAGATGAAAAGGAGAAGCTCTCGGCGCGGCGCGGCGGCGGTCGGCGTGAAACGCAAAGCGCCTACAAGACTGTAGGAATACTTCACGCATTGCGCCAAACGCAGTGCGGGCTCAGCGGCTCAGCGGCGGAAGGTAAGATTATTAAACCACATTCATGTTTGTTTTCTTATAACTTTATCGTTCATTTCTTATAAATGGAAGACCTTGTCCACACAGAGATAGGTTTACGGAACTTACTTTCGCGCAAAGTTCCGTGAACTTTTGCTAGTAGTGCTGACAGGGATTTTACAAAAAATGTGTCGAACACGACTAAACGCGTCTTTTGCAACCCTCCCCTGTTGATTTTTACTAATGTTTCAAAACGAATGAGGAGGGGGCGGCAAAATAAAGGCGGCCCATGGGCGGCAAGTAGGTAAATCCGACCCTGCCCGGTAGATCTCCAGATCTCATACACTGGTGTAAGAAATTGCTACTTTTTTTAAATAAATAAAAAGATGTTCAGTTATAAAAACATAAATTGTGAATAGGATCCTTGGATAGATGAAAGTATATTCTCAGATCTTCCAGGAAAATTTGAAATTTATCGGCAGAGATCTGAGAGCGACGAAACGTTCATACGACTTTTATCATTCGGACGGCAGGGCAGGTAAATTTTAGGCTGGAATTAGCTCTTCGCTTTGAGAAGCAAAAACGGATAACATGAAATTTAATTAGGCTAATAACCATTCAAATGTAAGTGTGGGTGATGTGAAGAAACGTGTGCAGTTACCGCTTTACAGGCGTCGGATAAACTCTTGGGATTTGGGGCTCATCCAGCGTAATCCACGTAAAATTTTGCCGGGAACACGGTGCAACGGATTCTTTCCTTCATTTATTTACGTATTTATTTTTATACTTCGATTTTTCCTAATAAAGCTTATTGCTACTACATAAGAATACATTTGTACACCCATTAGTATGATTATTAACAAGGATTCTTCACTTTTATTTCTCTGCATGGGTACCGCCTCATACTGGAATTACGGGAAATGAGACAGCGGATAAAGCTTGGAGCTAATAAGGGCTCCATGCAAAATATCACCGATTATCAATTTATTCAACATGATGTTAAAGAAAGTCTTCTGTAAACTTATTAACAGCTTGCGGGAGCAAGATCGGCGCACAAGAGAACAATATTGTCTTTGTACAGCCCCCGTACCATATTTGAGAACACCATACCGCAAAACAAGAACATTTGAGGTTTAAATTGCTCCTCTCAAGTTTGGTTATACTTTTTTCCGTCACAACCACATCTTCTGTAAGAGGATACACGCCTTCTGCAACTTTTGCGATTTTTCACCCCTCATTGTCAGGAATGTGATCATGGACTGTTCTGCCTCGAGGACCTCCACTTACAGATTTACTCTCCGACAGCAGGGATATAAACCCACTAGCCTCCGATGATCCCAGTTTCGTAACCAAAATTTTGAAATATTTTGCTTCCATCAAGTTAAGAATCTAAATTTTTAAAGAAGTTAATAGCCTCGGTTGATGAATGATTCCATTAAAAATAAGTAACTAACTAACCAACTTCTTCACATGATTAAAATAATATAAACTTTTGTTGCGCGATCATAAAGTGCAAATTGAAGACTGCAAGTTGTACTTCTTAAAATTAATGTCCGCAATTAAAATACATCTCAGTTGAACTACAGTAGATTTTGGTATTTTCCTGCTTGACTGTCAAACATTTCCAAGTTTTCTCTGTGGCCTCCGTAAAAAAATTATTGAGTGCAAGTGGAAATCCTGAGCATTGTTGCGATTGACGTACATCAATGTTTGAACTCTGATGGCTCCAAAGTTGAAAGTGATCAAGCACATAATGTACAAGTTTTTGCTCGGTCCCGCAGGAATAATGACGCGTTACAAGGAAAATACTCTTTTTTGCACAGCATCTGTTTTATATTTCGATTGCTTGAGACGTTTTTGCTCAATTTCTTTATTTCCCCTCAAGAGCAGAGCATCAGACTCTATAACTGGAACATTCCAAGGAAAAAGTTTGTTTTTTAAAATAATAAAACAATCTTCCATAAGAGGAAAAAGGAGGATCCTCAACAATTCACTGACACGTGTAAACTGAATTCGAATGGGCATTAAACGAGCTTTTAGATCGCGTGGTTTGATAACTTTCAAACAGAGAAAATATATTAGTAGAAGACGTACTCTGCATTACTATCTTCTCTCTGGTATAACTTATTCTCAAAGTCAACGCTAAGATTCGTCTAATGATAACCCGTGACAAAAGTCTTCAGTAGTCCGTCTTTCAACTTAGACCATTGTATACCATTAGAGAAATTATCCAAAATTTGCACAATGCGTGAGTATATAACGTTAGTTTTTTAAACATTGATTCACTCCTCTCGCTCACAAAAAATTAGAGTCAGCTTCAATCAAATGGACGTATTTCTGTCAAACGGAACTATGTGCATTATGGCATGAGCCCTGTCATGCATATATGCTTATGGGTCTCAGGGCTCATGTCCTAATGAATATAGTACCGTTTGACAGAAATACGTCCAAATTGGGTACTACTCTAATTTCGGTTTATTTTATGATGGTAGAATCCAAACAGCTGACCGCTTCCCACAAAATTTTAAAGAGAAATTCACGCGAAAGTCTTGAAAACGATAAAATTTAAAGTGAAGAGGGGTCTCAAGGAGTCTTGGCTCTCTCAGAGTAAAACGCATGGTTTCCACTCAAATATTTGTTTAGATTGAGATTTTAATAATTTTGAGGATACAGGTGAAATTCAGCGCTACAAATTGTTGGTAAAAGCATTTCCCTTGAGATTTGGTCGTCCATCAAAAGTAAACAAAATGAAGGAAGAAAGGATGATATTCCCAAAAATTTAGGGACCGGATCTTCGATTGGATTGGAGACACTTTTGGGAAATACGTACAGTAATTAAAAGTCTGATTTTGATCCATCCAACACACTTCTGCAGTCTATTGGCAGTGACGATTTTGCAAGTTGACAACGCTGTTTCTCCTCCATTTAGATCCATGAAAAATATCGATATCAGATGATTTTAGCTGGCTCATCAAGAACCGATTGTTTCACACACATTTAAATGGAGGCGAAACAGTGATGCCAATTTCCAAGAATTGTCACCGTCAGGCTGTTATGTCCTGTATTTTTAAAATGAGATTCGGTAACATGTGACGTCACTTGGTTCTCTCTTGAGAAACACCGCTCTAACGCAGACAAGCTTTCAGCCGTGGGGTGAGAGCAGGGCTCTCTGCACCCTTGTGATGGTGATTTTTGCTAGAGTTGGTGTTTTTAATAGGCTATAATGCGTGGACGGGTTTATGAATGAAAGTTGGAGTGCTTCAAATAGGATAACGACAGAGGTTCCATTTCAGACACAGTACATATCGGCCGTTCTTTCATAAAATGCTATATTCGTAGGCGTGACTCAAAGGACTGATGAATAGGCAGCGTTGCCGGTTCTAATATATGAAATGAAGTCAAAAAAGAAAACCCCCTAGGTACGGTAAAAATTCGCGTTAGGTTATTACGTTAGGTAAGTGATTTTTTTTTGGACCGGTATATTAACCTACATTTATATTTGGTTTAAAGTTGTCTTCGGCAACATACGCCTCTTGTTTGAGTTTTCAATTTGCAAAATCAGTAGGCGAATCCACCACTTCTGTGTGACGTCACAACTCGAGCTTCCGCGGCGGGATCCCTGAGGGACGCGGCGTTGGCGTAAAAATATGTGCCGTCGCGCTAGCGCCTCCTTTTCCGCTTTGTTTTTCGTCGGCGGAAAATATTACAAGGTGTTGCCATATTTACTTGTGAGATCAACACGATATCGGGATTAACAATACGGCTTTTGCACGACTCGGCTACCGCGAGGGCGTTCGTCGCGATTAGCATCGCGGGCCGCGGTGTCAGAATTCCTCGAGACCCGCGAGAATTGCGCCCAATTGCAAGATCCCGAGTGTAATTCGCTTATTTTCAAAGGATGGGCTATGAGGATAGGGCGGAAAAGTGGAGATTTGGCAACCTGGGTCGAGGAACTCGCAAATTAAGAGGCCGCAGAAATGGACACGCGGAGTTCCATCAGCGGTGGTGGACGGATCGCGGTCACCATGGAAACGATGACGCGGAATCATGCACCAAATTCGAATGAGCCGCAGCATTATTGGTAAATCAAAAGTTCGATTAAGGACTGGTAAATCCATAGCGGGAGTCATCAAACGTCGGGTATTGAATAGGGCCGGATTTAGGGGGTGGCCACATGGGCCGCGGCGAATGGCGGCAAATTTTGCAATTTTTAAATGTAGGTGTCAAAAAAATCGGATTCAGAAAAAAAATTACAAACGAGAAAATGAAGGGTAACAAAATCTCTAATTTCCTGAGAGTGTAATAATTTCTAATTGTGTCGTCTTTCTATACAGGAGACAGCGCACCTTTAATTAGTCGAGTTAAGAGAGAGACCAAACACGCAATTTGGCCTGGAGCGGCGCGGCGCAGAGAGCAACGATGACGAGGACTTGAGATGAAACGGAGAACCCCTCGGCGCGGCGGTTGGCATGTAACGCATATTAGCACCTACAAGAATGCATGAATACTTCGCGCATTGCGTCTAACACAATGCGGTCAACAGCGGTTGGCGGGAAACGCATAGCGCCTACAAGAGTGCATGAATACTTCACGCATTGCGTCAAACACAATGCGGTCAACAGCGGTCGGCGGGAAACGCATAGCGCCTACAAGACTGTAGGAATACTTCACGCATTGCGCCAAACACAGTGCGGTCAGAGCGGCTCAGCGGCGGAAGTTAAGATTATTAAACCACTTTTGTGTTTGTTTTTTCATAACTTTTTCGTTCGTTTCTTACAAATGGAAGGCCTTGTCCACACAAAGATAGGTTTACGTAACTTACTTTTGCGCAAAGTTCCGTGAACTTTAGCTAGTAGTGCTGATAGGGCTTTCGCAAAAAATGTGTCGAACACGACTAGTCTTGTCTCATGCACCCCATATACTGCCGTGCTAAGGGAAAACGCCGTATGGAGATTCGAGAGTTGCCAAATTTCCTTCAATAAAATGTTTATTTTTGAGGAAAGATATGAATATTTTTCCTTGACATTTTTAAGGACATTGGGTAAAACTGCGAGCAAAATTATCTGAAAAATTGGAGGGAAAATATTCACAAGTTTACCAGGAAATTCGTGTTTTATCAAAGGAAATTTGGCAACGCCTGAAGGTTCATACGGCGTTTTTCCTTAACACGGCAGTATATTTCATCTTCCGATTTCCATTTCGCTGACATACGTTCGCAGTCCGTCAATTTGAGTCCGTCAAACCAGGGTTGAAATAAAGAAAACAAAATGATCATTACAGGAGGCTAGAGACGTCTTAATTGCCCTCAATCCTACCTCTCCGCCGGTTGAAACGACAGCAGGAATGATTGCGGCTTCGAGGTTGATCAGCTGATTGCCTAGCCATGCTTCCGTCAGGCCACAACCAATCCAATTCCACTCAGCGACAACGAAACCGATGTTGAGCTATTACCGCAGCCTATCGATGACATGTAACCGACAGTGAGGAATGGCTACGCTAGCGTTTGATTCCCTTTAAAATCGGATCAGCGATCCTATTAGGAACTCCTTCTCGACGGATTGTGTACTCAAACGCCTACTTTTTCAGACGCGAGCCATTTTCGGAGGTGAGCGTGCATTTGCATTCTACGCTGCGGCGCGATCAACGTCTTCGTGCGGAATCCAGCGTTATCAACTTGACTGAACCTGGACAGGAGCATACATGAGGCGCGAATGGTTGTATCCAAATGCTGCTATTCGGCCTGTTGCAAACTTCAGCTACAGCAAAAAGAAGAGATATTATCTAGAAAACAGCTGAAAAATCACGATGAGCGCATCCAGAAACTCTGAAATATACACTCATAACTTCACAATCTGCCCTTTAAATTCGGCAACCGGTAGACAGTGTTCGATTGATTGACGAGAGGTTCTGACTCTTGGATTGATCGATCGTGATTGATTGGCAGTCAGCAAAAGCCTCAGTCTCAAGTTGCTAGATTGTACAGTGGACACATTGAAGCGTTTCATTTTGCCCTTAGTCAAAATACAGTCCTACTAAGACAGATTTTGCCACGATGGATGCGGTTCAGGCGATTTGCTAAGATCCGTCGTTAATAATTGTTGGAGATCTGCACTTTTAACAGATAGAAACACGCACACAAATATACTATTTCATTATTCACAACATTTTCTGGAGCAGGTAGAGTGTTGCGACTTTATGTGGCTCCGCTCTGATTGTGCAGAACTTCTATTTTAGTCCAGGCGCCTGGTAGCTAAAAATGAGGCTACCCGAAATTCCAGGTAGCCTCATTTTCAGCTACCAGGTACCTCTAGGGAGTCCCACATCATTGCACATGTGGTCTTTTTTCAAACTTCCAATACAGATATACTTGTTCGTTTAAATGCGACCACTGATGGTATTATTTGGACGTATTTCTTTCAAACGGAACTATGTGTATTATGACGTGAGCCATGTTATGCATATCGACGGTGTAGGTCGGCAATCACATAACTCGTTTGCGGTGTCTGAAAATCTCCACCTCTATGTTATTTTTTTGAAGGAAAACAAATCGACATCATTCCTTGAAGTTCTTGCAGAATTTTCTTCGTACAGAGAAGGAAAATCACGGCAGTTTTAAAGAATTGCCGTCGAGTAGTTTTCCATTTGAAAAATAAAGCACGACAGGAAGTCTGCGACGTCGCAAACCGAGTTATGTGATTACCGACTTACACCGTCGATATACTCTTAGGGGTATCAGGGCTCCTGGCACAATGAACATAGTTCCGTTTGACAGAAATACTTCGTTCGTTTAAATGCGACCACTGATGGTATTATTTGGACGTATTTCTGTCAAACGGAACTATGTGCATTGTGCCGTGAGCCTGAGCCCTGAGACCCATAAGCACATGTGCATAACAGGGCTCACGCCATTATGCACATAGTTCCGTTTGACAGAAATACTTCGTTCGTTTAAATGCGACCACTGATGGTATTATTTGGACGTATTTCTGTCAAACGGAACTATGTGCATTGTGCCGTGAGCCCTGAGACCCATAAGCACATGTGCATAACAGGGCTCACGCCATTATGCACATAGTTCCGTTTGACAGAAATACTTCGTTCGTTTAAATGCGACCACTGATGGTATTATTTGGACGTATTTTTGTCAAACGGAACTATGTGCATTGTGCCGTGAGCCCTGAGACCCATAAGCACATGTGCATAACAGGGCTCACGCCATTATGCACATAGTTCCGTTTGACAGAAATACTTCGTTCGTTTAAATGCGACCACTGATGGTATTATTTGGACGTATTTCTGTCAAACGGAACTATGTGCATAATGGCGTGAGCCCTGTTATGCACATATGCTTATGGGTCTCAGGGCTCATGTCTTAATGCACATAGTTCCGTTCGACAGAAATACGTCCACTTACGAGAGGCATTAATTTTCCGTGCGAGTAAAGTAAACGACCCGAAGAAGACCGTGACGACCCCGGCAGGAAACTCTTCTCGGGCGAGATGCGTTAAAATACGAGCGTCTTTCGGCTGTCAATCGAAATATGACGTCACTGGGGGGCCAGGGCGGCGGGGGGGGGGGGGGGGGGCGGAGGAGCTCGCGGGATGTTTTAATTTAGCCCCGACCGGGACCGGAGCGGCTGTCCCCTAACTAGCGTACAACGTGCAAACATTTTATTTTGACGAGCGCATGACAGTTCGCTAATCGACGCACTTTCGGCGCCCGCACCTCCAGCCTCGCGCGTCCGACGGACCGCGCCGCGACGCTGCGCTGTTGCCAACAGTTTCCACGCTCTATGCTGTCGTGCTAAGGAAAAACGCCGTATGAACATTCGAGAGTTGCCAAATTTCCTCCGATACAATGTGTATGTTTATGGAGATTTATGAATATTTCCCCTTGAAATCTTCAGGAACTTTAAGTAAAATTGCAAACAAAATAATCTGAAAAATTGGAAGAAAAATGTTCATAAGTTTTCTCATACATTTGTGTTTAATCGAAGGAAATTTGGCAACGCCTGAAGGTTCGTACGGTGTTTTCCTTTAGCACAGCAGTATGTATCATCAAAGGCGTTTGGATGATTCTCGTTGTTTCTTCCGGTGCTCAGGCAATTACCGTCAAATCAAGCATAAGGTACACTGTTTCCATTTCGTAATCAAGTTCAAAGTATCAATGGTTGATTGGAAACAGCACTTTTGACTTTTTTTTAGACTTTGGATCATGATTTTTGGCAGTAACATTCCGCATTGATTCACCACAGACTGAAATTTCGATTTTCCCAAAATAATCCATTCAGAGGCTAAACATTGAAATAGATCGATCGTAACCTGACATTGGAAAAAAAAGTCGCTTATAGAGTCCAGACTTTTAATAACATTGACAAAAAATACTCTTCATTCAATTGGATTTTTCCTTGAATCGAAGAGCCGAGCTTCTGGATTTAGGCGGATTTCCTTTTGATTCAAGCAAAAATCCTATTAAATTAAGAGTATTCGAAGACAGTGTCAATGTTTTTAAGAGTCGTCTGGACTCTAGATCCAATCGAATTTTTTTTCAGTGGAGCTCATTGCGCAAAGGCTGTAGATCCACCTCAGTATCTCACTTCAAAAGAATTTCAGGACGGGCGCGGAATGAATGTATGATTTTTTCGCGCGGTGGCAAATGAGGTGACCGAAATCCGCGAGCTTGCCAACTTTTTTGACGGGATATCATCGGCTCGTCAAAGAATGAATGGGCAAACGGAAATGAGCGAAATGGCTCAAATGAGGCGCGCTGAGTTATTGTGAAAACCTCCTCGACCCACGCTTCGTACTTCCGTCCCTCCGGACATATCCCGGTTGTGAACGCTTTACACCGTGATTCCTTTCTTCGAATTCACCAGCCGGCTTCAGTTTTTCCACCTTGACCGCTCAACGTGCCAACAGATTCCACTTGCAGCTGTTTTAGCCTTGCGTTTAGGTTAGGAACCGCACATGGCACATCAATAGAGAGTTCTTTGGCATACCGTCCGTTCCGGGCTCAGAGGCCGAACTTTCTAGGTGCTGGAGCCGTAGCTTTGATGGCTCCTGATGCCACGCCCGGAACTCTCGGCCTCTGGGCCAGGAACACGGCCGGTATGGCTATGTAGCCCGTAAGTACGGCCACCGCGGCCAGAGTTTTTTTTCAGTGAGGAGCTGCTTTTAGAATAGATCATGTTGCACGAGGTATCTAACTTTCAGCATTATGATTTGTTATCTGATCAAAGTTGCGCGTAGAACACGATTTTTGGCATCGGGAAATTATTGAAAGTAACTGCTAACCAAGATATTAACTGTTTTACATGCATATACGCATGCATACTATTGTTTCACCTACAAAAAAAAAAAGAATGACAATTAAGAATTAATCGGTAAACTGTACACCCAGTTCCCGAAATGAATACCTTATATTTCTCATAAATTTCATAGCCGCGTCGACTTTCATGCATTATTGCAACTTTCCCATATAAAAACGTTTATTTCCTTCCATACGACCCTGAGAGGTATTCAATTTTTCAACGCACCTCCAAATTTTTCTATAGACACCATTTTCAGTGATAATATCCGATGGGTTTTTTCCTCATTGGACTTTCTAATATCAATTTGTCATGGGACCGCATTCCTGCCATCAGAAACGTGGGCAAAATCCGGACAAGCCGCACACCTTTAATGGAAGGATAAGACAAGGAGCAACCCATATAACCTTGCCACATCGACGGATTTACACATTTAGTTCACAGTGAAGGAGAGGCGGTTATTGTTATGATATTCGTGACTTTGACAGGAGACCGGGCGGCTGACACATGCCGGAGGGATCCCTGCTCTGCCGACTGTCGGCAAACATGATTATCTAGTCGACTCCCTCCTTATCTACCGAGAGATAGTCGTCGATCGATATTTGGCGGGACTCCCGAAAAATCCGGTCCCATCAAAAAGTCGGGTTTCCATCACAACTTGGGAGTGTCGGATTTTAATTTATCTGTCATGCTATCCGAGTACTCGTTGATTTCGGAGCTAGATTTTCGAAGCAAGACTTGATGGTTTCTCAGAAGCCATTAAGAGAAACCATCAAGAAAGTTCAGTCAGTAGAAAACGCTTTTTACTTCCAACATGCCACTCTTATACTTCGAAGAGTGGGCTGCAGCAATTCGGCGGTTTAATAGTTCAACAATAAAATATCGAGACGTTTCTCAAGTCTTGAGTGAACATTAGATTTGTCTATCAATTTCAAGAATCAGCCCGCTGAAACTTGATTGAAAATTTTCCCCGCCCACCACACGGAGAAAGAAACCTCGTGCGTGGGACCCGAAGTTTAGGTCATATGGATCTCTGAAGTTTTCGGATTGGGCATCTGAACACTTAAGGTCTAGCTGTCGAGGTTCGGATCACACATCTGAAACTTCAGTTCTTACATCTAAAGTACTTCGGTTTTCACATCCAAAAAACTTCGGTTCTCACATCTGAAGTACTTCAGATATAAGAACTGAAGTTTCAGATGTCTGACCTGAACTTCGGCAGCTAGACCTTCGGTGTTCAGATGCTCAATCCGAAAACTTCAGAGGTCCACATGACCTAAACTTCGGGTCCCACGCACGAAGTTTTTTTCTTCGTGCATGAGTTTTCTAGGTCGGTCATAAGACGCTGACTTGAACTTGACCGGTATCGAGCAATTCAGGTATTTACTACCTGCGAAGGTTACCGACTTTCAAAGAGTCCCGATCAACAGGGGGAGGCTTAAATTTTTCCGGGGCGAAAGTTAATTGTGCGACCTTGCCCGGTGCCCGTGAGCCCTGAGACGCGTAAGCAAACAGACCGGACGAAGGTTTATGCGCGGGGAGTTTAACGATCGGGAACATCATTAATTACACAGCGCCAAACACTTGCACCATTACATAGCGTCGCGTCGGCTTAGTTTTTTCTGCCTGATCACCGACAGCCGCAGCCGACGCGACGCGATGATAGACACGACACGCGGTACATACGCTGCAGTCCGTCAAATTTCGCGACATTGACATCGCGTGCTACTTTTTGCCAATTTCACCACATCCTCGTTTCAATGAGTCTCTGCACACGAGAGGCACGCTGCCACAAATAAAAGCTCGTGTAAAAATTACATAGTCCAAAAATATGACCACTGTGGGATAAAAAGTGAAAAAATGGGTTAAAAAAGGCTAAAATATAAAAACAAGCGGGAAAGCTCTAATATGTTCGTAATAAAGGGGCTCTCGGCTGTTTTCTAATTAGGCGCGATTTTAAATTTCCCGCAGAAGATAACAACGTTGAGATGAACGAAAGAACTCGCTCGCACCAAAATTTCAACTATCAATTTTGAAAACTACACTACCGCTAAAAGGACGAATGGGTCAGTTGCGCTGGTCACAGAATCATGTTTTGATGCTTGATTCTTGTAGACCAGCCAAAAATAATACGAGCTGTTCAAACTGCAACCTTCTACTATCAATATTAACCGAGACGTCGCCCCTTGAAAAGTCGAGTTTTTGACGTCATACACCGCTGTAGTGGCACCCTTGGTTTTTTCCACTTTCCTTTCATCCGAGTTTCACGTTGAACAACGACTAGAAGGTCATTGATCCTTAAATAACTCCACCGACAATGTTGGTACAATAACCTACAGCCCAATTTTTACTCGCATGAGACTGGTCGTTAACCTTCAATTCAGCTCGTAACACAGTGACACGTTTTTAAAACTAGGTCATTTACCTTCACTTTCATTCTTTCAAAAGAGGTCGTACTTATTTTGCCTCACTGACCCACTTTAGTCATTTGAAGGCATGTATCGGGAGGTCAGTGACCCTTGAATTCGGCCGACGTAATGGCACACCGATCATTCGAACCAAAGATGGAAAGGTCATTGTTAGAATAACCCACTGACCGAGTTTTACATTCATAGCAAGACAGGTCATTAACCTTCAATGCCTGATTCACCGAAACAGGATGCAAAACGATGGACGTTGTATACAGCGCCTTAATGCAACTATTCGTGTTCCGGAGTTGTCCGCGTTGCATACGTTAATATTGAAGGCGTTTCGGCTTCCCTCTCGCGCAGAATTGTTGTATGCGTAGAGGGGAGCGCTATTTTACAGTTTCATCCACGAGAAAAATGTGTGCTTTTTTTCGGGATGGTTTTGTCTTTAAATGCTATCAAATGGATGGAATCAATCGGAACTAGGCCAACTACACGAGACGTTGTCTAATTTTCTTTTTGTCTATTACTTTATTTTTTTTTTCTTGATTCCATAAATTGCTTCAAAAGCTCTCAAAGACTGGCCTCATATGCGTAGTGCAAAGTTTATTAGTGAGGAAACTATATAACCAGGACTATGATTAATTGTTATAGTTAATTTATTACATACAGATTACATACAGTTAATTTTTTTTGATACACGATCAAATTGAACCATCAAATTGGGCCTCTCATTGGTCGAACACTCACATCAGGTCTTTTTCCACCAATCAGAGCTTCAGTTTAATGGCTCAATTTGATCGTGTAACTGAACCTTTCGATCCATGACCAATACTCCTCATATTTTCCTGATATTTTCGATTTTAACTGAGGGGAGACGTCCTGGGAATTTCCTAGGAACTCATGGAGCGTGGCTGTTCGAAAACCGACTTGGTATACGGCCGTGCGAGTTGAGCAGTTCCTCCAGCGGCGCATCTTTTCTCCCCTGCGTTTTTTTCGGGCCGAAGATGAATGAGCGCGCATTGTCACCCAAGCCGCGCCCGCACCGCCACGAGCCATCTCGAGCCGCGTCTCCACAAACACCGCGCGACGCCAAGTTTTCCGCTCCGAGAAGATCACTCGATCAAGCGCAACGATTTTAAAGCCTCTTGCCACTGATGAGGAGACGTCAACGTCGGTAGCAACGGAGGAGTTTAAAAATTGCATCCGATGCAACTGTCTAGAATTACGATTCGACCCGGCGCGCGCGGCCTCGCGTCGCGGCGTGCCTGTGGAAGCGGGGCCTCAGCCGCGCTAACGACGGCGCGGGAGCGGGGAGAGGCGACATAATAAACGATGACGTTAATCTTTTCCGAGTCCACACCTAATTAAATGAAATCAATGCGTGAAGAATCCCGGACGGGCCGCCGTGAAAGAGGCTCTAGCGCCGCACCGCGACGCGACGCAAGGCGACGACGCTCGGCGTAGCGTCGGGCGGGTGCACTTGGACGGAAGTCAACGACGCACAGACAGCTTCGAATTTGGGCGGCTACGACAAGAGACAGCCTCGCTGCATTTCCTTGGCCTTCAGGTTTCATTCTCTCGACGGAAAACTAAAAGACATTTTGGCATGTACTTTGTGAATATATACTTATTGTTAGAAATACAAGTGAAATTAACTGTTAACCTCTTAGATAGTACAATATTAGTGAAAATATTAAAAACGTGGGAGACCTTTGAATTCCCATCAAGATTTACTCTGTAAGTATCTGTAAGATATGAATGAGACTGTGAATGGAGAGCAAAAGGAAAAATGTGAAACAATTAAACTAAAAACTCTCATGTTTCAATACCTCTAAAAAAGAAGGCAGAGAATTTTACAATTCCTGTTTTTTTTTTTTAGATAATCATCGTATTATCTAACGTTACCCTGTAAATTTAATGCAATTCGTTTGGTTTTAGTTTTAAACCATGTAGATACATGGAAGTACTTGTAGTAGTTACGTAATATTTAAATAAAATTCCTTTAGAAAACAAATCGCAGAAAATACCGAGACATAGGATGTCGACTAAGAAGGGTATTCGGAATTTCGTAATTCATAATCGTTCATTTAACGCCCCCATTTAGTTCACAATGCGAGTAAGTGAGGTTTAAGGAAGCCCCTAAAGTAGCATATAATAAAAAGAACAATTTTTGCCAACCTCTAGTAAAATTCAAATTATTTGAAGTACATTTGCAGTGAAAATTTGGAAATGGGTCCCAAATAAAAAAATTAAGAATGCGGATGAAAAAATCCTATGATTCTGACAAACTTCATGGTAGGTGCAAACCCATCCTCAATATACATCAAACTCGCAATTGGTTTTCTTTCGTGTTTTGTATTTTTTGCAGTGATGAATCATTGTAATCCCGTTTAAGGCCCCATTCACGAGGTTCTACTGGTGAATTTTACTCAGGGCTTGCACCAATTGTCCTTTCCATGATGATATATTAAGGATTAGTGGCGTAGCGTGCTTTGCGATATACCGATTGATCTATCATTTAAACCAATGGAAAAGGGTCGACAATTAGGGTGTTTGCAATGAGCACTCGATTAATAATCGATTCTTTACCATAACTTCAAATGATAATTGATCATTCACGCCTTGCCACTGATACGTATTTCAATCAATATCCACAAAAAATTCCAAGAGGTTGTGTTGTCCAATTTTTGGTAGAAAACAATGAAATGAGGGGAAATAAGGTAGCGTGAAATGCAGTTGGAGTCATGATTAAAGGTTCGATCCCTAGTACGAAGTGTGCTCCGCGATAATGAGATCATAAATTCCCCTTTGTGACGTTCCGTCTTTCTTCCAAATGGGCGAGATTTGAGCCTATCCTAAAAGAAATACAGCAAAATATACGTCTGTAAATGGCTAATCACGGAGAAATCAGAGTTGTTCTTTTGAAAATTCTTCTACAGAAATCAGAAATTCATTAAAATAATAGGAAAATCGTTTTTCGATCAGTGAAATGAGCCCGTTGCACCAAAAACAAATACAGCTTAGGATATGTCCACACTGAGAAGAAAAGTTCGGTCATATGAACCGAATGCACGGTGTTCAATATCGGCCGTATTATTCGGTTCATATGACCGCTCTCTCGGTTCTGGGAACCGTATCCTTGGTCCAAGCAACCGAGCTTTTTCGTTATAGTTCTGTCCGGTTTGAATGCTCGGTTGCATGAACCAAGGATACGGTTCCCAGAACCGAGAGAGCGGTCACATGAACCGAAAAACACGGTCAATATTGAACACCGTACATTCGGTTCATATAACTAAAGTTTTTTTCTCAGTTAATCGCTGACTGATCACGTGACGCATAGAGTCACTCATACGGTGCTGATTCGGTGTTACAAGTCTTGGTGTGAAATCCGGACTCCAGTTGAACTGGTTATTTGATGGAGGGTGTAATTGCCAAAGTTGTAGAAATTTAACTTTCGAAGGAGTACTATTCCTTGTGGATATTATTCAATTTCAAACATTTTGAAACCTAACGCGAGGTTCTACTGGATTAGCGTAATCCATCGCCTCCTTGGCAAAACCAGGAACTGCCAAGGAACAATGTCTTTTGTTGTAAAGGATTGGATTTTTATAAATATCGGTATACAAATTTGAATTTGGGAGAGCTGACCGCAAGTGAAACATTTGGAAGATAAATACTTACACAAACTCAGAAATATAAACTACAAAGAAGAAATTGGACAGAGTCCACTAGAATTGGCTTATAACTTCATTTCACGTTGTGTACATTTGTCATGTGTTTTCTTTCTTTAACAGAAAATTGGACTTTCTCGAATTTTCTAGTTTTTCGCCATTATTAAAATGGTTTAAAAACGCAGCCGAAGATGGGAGTGACGTATACGGGCATCGTTTTTTAACTTTTCTCCCGAATCTGAGCGACACATGATTTGCAGCATGGAGGGAAGCATTGCGAGTTCATCCTTCGCGCCATCGCGCCTTCAATTTTGCAGATGCAACACGGACATCCATCAAGCACGAATAGTTGTATCTCTGCGCCGTCACTGACGCGCGTTCCGGCCCTCACTCTATTTAATTCGTCTTATTTCTGGTGGGCTACGTGAACGACGCAGGCGAAGATAAGCGAAACTTATTCGGCCTCGTTTTTTAACTCTTTTCCCGAATCTGAGCTTCTCATTGAGAAATACTTTTAAGGTTTGCGACGTTGCAAATTTTACCGTATTTTACTTTTGAACGACGATCGGTATGCGAGCATATGCCCTTGAGCTCGTGTAACTGTCCGAAGTTCCAGGTAGAATGTGACTTGAGATTCTGTTGGAAAAGTCGAAATAATCGAAAATTTTGAAATTTCACGGTCGAGACATGTGTTTTGTCAAAATGTCTGTCCTTTTGCCAATCTTACGAATCGATTACAACCGGCTTGAAAAATCAAAGTTGAACAGCGTCTCTGTGAAAAGACCATTATGTTCAGGAGCTCATTATACTGACGAAGAAAACTGATTAATGGTTGACGATAATTGAAAGGAAAAAATAATTATCAAGTGTATGTATTATATGATATGCACGGTATTTAAAAGCGAGAATTTTCCAATGAAATTACACATTTTGATGTTTACTCTGTCTCATTATAAAAAGATTGTTCCTTCCCTCATTAAGTTTGACTTCTCCAATTGTGACATGACAAATTACTAATCTTGTTTCATTTTATCAAAAGAGAACTGAATAGAAGTTTTTCTTGAAATTTCCAGAGACTTTTCTACACTCATTCTAAAATATTCTCAGAAATTTGAAGGTAATATTTAAATTTGTTTTCTTTTGGAAACATTATGGATTATAACAACATTAATTGATACTTTTAGACGCTGCAAAAAACACGGAACTAGTATTATCACTTTAAAACTATTCTTTAAACATTTTCATGGAAGTAATATCAGAGGAATATCTAAAAAATATGAAATTTCTGATGAAATTTTTAAAAATATTTAAAAAATACTTTTTTGACGAAAAATGAAGACTCCAAGTTAATAACAATTTAAATAATTCCGATAAAATTACATTTTCCCTTTAGAAAATCAAGTCAAACGCTTTGAAAAATATCACGTGACAATATTTTTAAAAAAAATTTCAATAAATATTCGAAAATACGTTAGAAATATTCTTGGTTCACGTACGTCATCGCCGCTGTGCGGAGTCCGTATCGTCCCCGGGGACCAAATATTCGAGCTCGCCCCGGTATATTTAACCGTGGAGAAGATGTTTGTTAAGCTAAATACACGCCGAGCTGCCCCGGGGGGGGGGGGGGTCGTGAGGGGGAGGGAGCAAAGGGGTGCGGGAGGGGGTGAAAGTCACAGACAGGTGGTAACTACGTGCGGTGGGAGCGCCGCATGTCCGGGTGATCAATTTTCCGAGGCGTCTAGTTCACTTAAAATGCGGTCGAAAATAGTCCGAAACTTTTTAAGCCCCTCCACCCCGCCCCCCTCTCCATCCTCCATCGTGGGGACCCACAATGAATCGCTGATATGCAAAGAGGAGGGCGCGAGCTCTCTCCCTGAACGACATTGAAATGTGGGAAAAAGCTCTGACGGCTATCCGCCTTGGCAGAAACGGATACAGCAATTGCAACACCGGATTCCCTCCATTTAAACCTATGTTAAATAATCGATTCTTGTCGGAGCACCTGGCCCCTCCAAGAATCGATACATTTCCATAGGTTTGAATGGAGAAATACAATGTTGTTGGATCCGCCAATGCGCATTGGTCAGGATTCCTCTACGTCCCGAGAAGGTTCAAAAAAAGGACTACTAAATTTGGTGAAAAAAAAATCCCCAAGAGATATACTTGCATAACCGATACAATGAAGGAAAACTAGAAGAAAATCCTGATCATCGGTTCGTTTAGGAGGTAGATTTAATAGATTAAGAACATTGGAAAAAAAAACACATTGGATCTAGAGTCCAGACTCTTAAAAACATCGACAAGAAAAAGTACTCTTGATTCAATCAGAATCTAGCTTAAATCAAGAACCAAGCCTCTTTATTTAAGCGGATTTCGTTTTGATTCAAGCAAAAATCCGGTTTTCAAGAGTCTGGACTCTAGATCCAATGTGGCTTTTTTTTTTTTTTTTTTTTTTTTTTTTTTTCTTCCCAGTGAATGAAAGAGTTTGATATGTAAAGTAAAGCCTTAATGCAAAAAGAAGGAGAATTAAGAGATGAATAGACAATAAAGCAAACGTGGCGCCTGAATACAGCCTCAATATCTAATGCGATCCTGAATTCGCCAAACTCCGGATACTATCAAAAATAATCGCGACGACGTTTTCTCTTAGCACGAGAGCATCAAATCCTATAAGCGCAGTTATTCCGACACCTCGGCTAATCCCTCCGGACTTGTCATTTTCGGCCTGGCTACTGCGCATGCGTCTCTAATGCGCATGCTTCAGGTCATTACCGAGAATACGCAGATTTTACTTTCTTGTCCACACCAAATGCTCCATCGACGGCTCTCGACACGTGGTCGGTGGATATAAAAGTACATCCATGGCTCAACTCGCAAATCCAGCACCTCGATTGCGGTGTTTCAAAATTTCCGATTTCGTTTCATTTTTTCAAAGAGTGGACATCATGAACCATCAAGTTTCACTGAAGCTTGTAAAATGCATTTGACCATTCAGGTGAAATTTTTTGTTCTGGTGGGACATTTTGGACTTCCAAAACTGATTGCGGTAAACGCACGGGTCGTAAGACGGGATGTTGGAGTTTTTTAGCCAACGTGCTTGTGTGTGAGCTTTTTCCTTCTGTCATGAGATATCAGCTTTAAGCTAAACTTTTTACGCACGTTGGCTAAAAAACTCCAACATCCCATTTTGGACTTCGGTTGAAATTTAACAGATATCGAGCATGCTTGTTAAATTTTTACCAGAGCATAAACTTCGTAATCAGAGGTGATAGAATCGGGCCTCACATTGTCATTGCAGGGCCTCTAAAAATTACTTGAGGGTATGGATTAGATCGACATGAACCGATCGAAAAATACAACCTAGAATCAATTGACGTATGATTAGAAAACCGCTGTCGATTCGATCAACATGAAACGATCAAAAAATGAAAACGTGAACCGATCGAGGTGAGTCGTTCTACAAAATGCGATCTATTCACAGATTTGTAGATTGACTCATATGGATTTTGTTGGTCGATTAACGGGTTTGTCGATCGATTCACGGAGTTGACAATCAATTCACTTATTTGTCGGTCGATTCACGGTTGTCTATCGAATCACGTGGATAGGCTCAAGTTTTTCTTTTTCAATCGATTTATGTTTATCGAATCGACACCGGTTCTTTAATAATTTGTCGATCGAATCGGCGCACTATGGTCCGAATAGCCGGTTTAAGCGGCATTAAATCAGATATGTATGTTTATACCTCGCAACATGAGTTTTCAGGGGTTTTTAGGGTCGCTGAGTGCAAAAACGCTAATATTCTTCAGGAAAAATCCATTTTTAACATTTTTATACTCTATATAACTGTGGTAATATTTTGTTCAGAAACCTTAAATTGAGGCATGTAGTTCGAGTTGACGCGGTGGAGCAGTTGACATCGCGTCTCAATTGTCTTCTTGATATCCCGGGTTCGGATCTCGGTAGAATTTTTTTTTTTTTTTTTATGAGTTTAAAAATTAATTTTACATTGGATGGACTATAAGAAGCTAAAAGTAGAGCCTCGTCAAACACTACTATCAAGGGAAGTTGAAAAAGACTGCTCAGGATAATACTTCTACGTTTCATGGCTCCAGAGGCCTACTTTCAAGTCCCACCGATCAGCCGTTTGAACTTGTTTTCGTCTGCCAAGCTAAACTTAAGCTTAAATATATCTATTTTGATAGATTATTTGTTTGAAACATGGGTAAACGTAAAAAAAAAACGTTTACGGGACCTCAAAGTGGCTTCCTTAGACAATTTCATTGCTCAGGAGCCTTACTTTCAAGTCCCACCGATCAACCGTTTAGACTTGTTTTCGTCTGCCAAGCTAGACTTATGCTAACATATATTTACACTGATAGATTATATGTTTGAAACACTTAAAACGTCAAAAAAAAAACTTTTACGGGGCCTCAAAGTAGCCTCCCGAGGCGATTCTTTGCTGTTCTTGAGCACAAGTTTCAATTGGTCCCGATCAACCCCATCAACTCGTATTATTCTGCCTGGGCAGATTTAGGCTCTAATGCATTCGATTTGCTAGAATATGACAATGGAACATGATAAAAGTCATCGTCAATGGCATATGATAGCTAATAATTGTTGTAAGTGATAAGAAACGCGAAAACGTCTTTTTCATGAGAAATAACTTGAGGCGATTGTGTG
This sequence comes from Bemisia tabaci, assembly GCF_918797505.1. Lineage (NCBI taxonomy): Eukaryota > Metazoa > Arthropoda > Insecta > Hemiptera > Aleyrodidae > Bemisia > Bemisia tabaci. The sequence goes on along the minus strand of NC_092800.1, from coordinate 46,175,504 downwards.
TGATTGATCTGCCACTCAGACTAAAAGGTAGTCTAGAGTCGTGACAATAACTTCCGAGTAAAATTACGAGGTGCTCAGAGGTGCAAAGGAGATTTTTTGGGTCCTACTTTTGCGAATTTATTGAAAAAAGTGACTATGTCTAAGGGTTAATCTAGAACATTAGATATGATGAAAAAGAACAGTTTCAGCATGAAACATCTTAAACTTATCTTATATTTTGTGAATCAAGTGCCCAAACACTTTCAGGTACGGTGAAACGACGAAAACAAGCCCTTAAACACAGCACTGCCGCTCGGTAACTATAATCGCACTCATAAAGTGCTCCGCGCGCCGCACTTCCCAGGCTTGTCACATCTTTATTAGTGCTTTAATCGAAGTAAAATTTTACAGGAGTCTTTTCTACAGTATGTACTATCGATCTACCGCTTAAAATCTAACTTTTTCCAAACTTCACTTTTTCGATTTATTGCCGCTTAAACCGGCTATTCGGACCATAGTGCGGCGTCGATCGGTTCACGTTTTTATTTTTCGATGGATTCGACAAAACGGCAAAAGCTGGCGACACTGAGGCTACCGAGAAGGAGTGCGCATGAGTGTTCGTGTCCGCTCGTTCAGGTCCACTTGCTTCGAGTCGCCGTCGCAGATAAGGATCGACTACTTTTTCGCATTACTAAAGCCGCAACGGCGCACAGTGGATCGAGTCGGTAAGAGAGGTCGGGCAAAATTTGGAAACTTAAAACGCCTATAACTCCGTTTATATAAAACTTTGAGGTTCCAAAAGTGATTCCATTGGTTTTCTCGTGAAGTTTTCATCCAGAAACACCCCTCGAACTTAAAAATGTGACGAAATAAACATCAAAATTTGCTGTTTTAGTCAAAAATTTCATGTGTCACCTCTCTAATTGACTCGACCTACTGTGCGGCGCGGCGCGGCGTGGATCACAATGACCGACAGGTTTGCCCTGTGCCGCGTCGTGTCGACTCAGGAATTTAACGGGCATTCGAAAAAAGGGCCAACCACGCTAGGGAGGAAAAAAGGCCCCGTGCTCAATGAATCGGAATCAGAATCAGGAATCAGAGTAAAAATGGACTGAATGTGAGCTTACCGTTGACCGATGAGGTATCGATTAAAGTACATGGGGAGGGCACGGACTTGTGGAAATATGGAGCTTTTAGGACCCCAAAAGGCAGCCAACCTTCTTACACGAAAAATGCTGCTGCCAATTTTCAGATTTCAATATCAAAGGAAGGGCAAGAATATTCATAATTGGACGTCTTTCTATCAAACAGATTTACGTGGAGGTGAGAAATATGGGGTGTGCTCGTTAGTTCTCTGGCCGTAAGAGTGAATGAGAATAATAAAGCGCCACTGACGTCAGTGGCGACGAGACGTCGATCGTGGTCCGCATTAACTCATGAGCCCTGTCCACAACGCTCTCGTGCCATGCCCGCGGCTCATGAATCCCGCATTCAGTTGGCACATAGTTCTGTTTGCTTAATTTAAAATCCCGCTTTTCCAATTCTTCAAAAGGAATCACGCCCACTTACCACATTGTTTCTTATCCGGCTTTCTTGAGCACACCCCATATTTTTCACCTGCACGTGATTCTGTTTGATAGAAATACGTCCAAATGTAGTTACTTTCTTTCGTCGGGTACACAACGACGAGAGCATAAACATGAAAGGGTACTTACACATTTCTTCTCCGAGAACCCAGGTCTCTGGCTTGGAGTTGACCTCGACGAGGACGGTCGGGGTGCAGACTAGGAGGACCATGAGGTCGGCGATGGAGAGGTTCGTGAGGAAGATGTTGGTGGAGTTGCGCATGTCCTTGGTCTTGAGGATGACGATGGGGACCATGATGTTGCCGACGACGCCGATCCCGAGGATGATGATGCAGAGGACCATGGAGGTCGTGCGGATGTAGGCCGGGAAGACGGGCCCCCCGTCCTGGCTCGCCCCCGCCCCCACGGCGCCCCCCGCCCCGGCCCCCGCACCCGAGCCGTTGCCCCCCGAGAAGTTGCTCCCGCCCGGCACCACCGGCTGCAGCGGGTACGGGCTCAGCACGCTCAGGTTGCTCAGGATGCTCAGGTTCCCGCTCAAGCCGTTGCTCAGCGCGCTCAGGTTGCTACTCAGGTTCCCGCTCAGGTTCCCGCTCAGGCTGCTGTTCAGGCTCGACGCGTTGCTCTCGACGACCGACGCGAGGACGGAAATCATGAGCCTGCGCACCCGCCCCTCTTCACCAGCTCATCGTGCTCCAGCTTCCTACAGACGCTCAGGTTGCACGGAGTACTCAGGTTATACGCAATGCTCAGGTTGCACGCAATACTCAGGTTGCGGCTCGAGTCACCGTTCAAGTTGCAGACCAAAATTTACTTTCTTGCTCTTCAGTTCAAGTCGCAGCTCAAGTTGCGGAGCAAGTTGCAGTTCAGTAGCCCAACTTGCGGTTGTGTTGCTACTCAGGTTACCACTCAGGTCAATGTTTACTGCCGCGTTTCAGTTGCTACTTAAATTGCAATCTGCCGTGATCAAGTTCGAGTGTTCCAGCTGCTTAAGTTACGGATCAGACTACGGTTAAAGCTGCTGCTTAGGTGGATGTTCAAGTTGCTGTTCAAATGTCTGCTCGGATGGCTACTGTTTAAGTTGAGTAATCAGTTGCGGCTCAACCGGGAACTCAGGATGCTAGTTGCTCAATTGAAGGATGAGCACCGTAGTTTAACGTCAACAGCTTTTGACGCTTAACTGATATTATGCAGCTCTATTTTGAGCCTCCGGCTCAATCTTTAATCGCAACGCAATTATTTGACAATCTTTTGAGAAAAACTGATGCCTTCGTAGTGCGGATCCAAAATGCCAGTTTTAAGCAGTTTAGATTTCTTTGGTATAAAGTGACGTATGTCGTTATTAATAAAACTAACTTTTTTGCTCTTAAAAGCTCGTCGCGGTTTATCACTAGTACCGAGATCCTTTCTAGCCTAAAATACTCGAGTCACAACCAAACTTTACAAACTAACTCGTACAAAATAAAGCATCTATACAATCATATCACAGCTCTTAGATCAGAATCTACGTTTCGAAGGTGTTCCAAAAACAGCCCGATCCCCCCAAACGACTCTTTCCGAACTTCCTCTATTCAGAAAATGTTCGGACCTCAACACTAAACACGGAGAGTAACCAACGATAGAAGAGTTTAATAGTTCTGAATAAAGGTCCGAATCGTCCACATTCCGCGCGTATTCTAAAGTGACAAACGAGGGCTGAGGATCAGATTTCTGGCTGACCGGTTCCTTCGTCGGTGAGGCGGGTGCTTCAAGTTTGGTGGTTGGTGGATTTTCGGGGACGACGCGCGAGGGCGACTGGTGTCTGTTGCGTTTCCGGTGGTTCGGGGCATTTTATCCTCCGTGAAAGGTCAGCGTGAACTTGCAGAACGGACGTCGGGGGCTCATAGCGGGGCGTGCAGGAAATTCCCCGACCCCTTGAATTTTCTCCCTGTCCATTCCTGGTTCTTCATGGTCCTTTCTCCATTGGCTGTGCCATCATCTGATCTGCGAAAAAAACAAAATGAGAATTAAGATACATTTCATGGAATTATTGACAGGGTTTCCATAAATTCTTCATTTTCAAATTCCCCGACTCCAAAATTTACTGATTTCCTGACTTTCTTTAACCTCCCAGGGTGTTTACCAAAGCAGGATAGCCAAACATCGGTGCATTCCCATAAGAAGTTCAGTACCTTCTCAACAGAAAAATTCAGAACTTTTTCAGCACCGCCATTTGACGAAATTCGGAAAATTCCGAAAATTTGAAATTCTCGCTCGAATTGCGATAAAAATGACACAGACACAAAATTTCATTGGTGGCTTGAAGATTAACTGACTGCAGAATCGCGATCTTGCAGGCAAATGCTACTCTGAGAATCAACGCGCAGGGGATTGCGTACTCTCCAGGTTTCAATGAAAAACACCTGTAATATGTCAAACTGGCAAAAAACTGCAAATTCCGAAGACACTCCGGAAATAGCTGAAAATTCCGGGGATTCAGAAGATACTGGGAGAAGTTTCGATTATTTGTAAAGTTCCGAATTGCGGAATTATGTCTCTGGGCTCCGCTGACCACCCCATACGCATAGCGCTCCGCAAAAGGTATCTTTGATGAACGTATCGGAGTTGGGTCGTAAAAAGAGAAAATTTCATAAGCGTCACATCCGGAAAGAGAAAAAACCTCGGAACGTGGTGGAGCTGGTCGGCCGATAAAAAGTGGTCTAAATATGGTATGCTCGTGTCTTGAGTCAGAACCGCGTAACTCTGTCACAGGATTCCCACTAAGATCCGCTGTTATTGCACAGCTGGGCAGTCCGCTGCAGCGCGTTTGAGTGGAGTTACCGAAGAATGACGAACGATATCATAGCCAATTCCGGCGTTTCTAGATTTGTGGCAAATCCACTGTTCATGCTCTTGTGACTTAATGAAAAAAAACACATCGATGCCTAAAGTACAAAAGCACGTATCTCCGTTGTGTTGTTTCAAAAAGTCAGCTTCTACTCTTTTTTTAGGAGGAAAAAAAAACCAACTTTATAGCTTAAAATTTTTGAAGTTAAGCTAATGCTGCGGTTGGCCTATCAATGATTAATTACTGAATTTTGCTGTTACAAAAATACGTTCAAAAGGGAGACCCCTTGAGAGTTAAAAAAACGCTACGGAAAAACTAAATTTTCAATACGGCAACAAAGCGGATCGCTGTCCGTAGACCTGCGAGATTTGATGCCTTTTGCCCAAACTTAACTTGCCCCGAGCGGAAATTCGTATGCATGCTTCAAATTATAAGTCCTCGCTGACATATAAATTGTTATTTAAAAAAATTTAAAAAGGTATCGAAAGCACATTTTTTTGAGTGATGATCAAACATTGTCTCACTGAGGTATGCTCCTTCAAAATTGCATTTGTCATCTGACGCATACGTGACGGATGAAAGAAATTCATTTTTTAAAATTTTTGGTCATCTTCAAATCTAAGTTAACAGCACCTCAAGTTTCAACCACACGGCTGTGTGAATTTTGCGTCAGCTTGGAATTTTTTGCCTTCATTTTTACCTTGGGAAACCTACTAATAGAGAATAATTTTCATTTAAAACACAATACATTTTGAGGCACCTTATTTAGTGAAAATTGCAATAGACTTAACGTGTCCTGCCTGGGATTTTGACGAGGGAACATGACATCACCGACGTCTAATTCTTGCTCCGCCTTGTGACCAATTTGTCCCGAAAGCGCCGTGACACATATGAAATGCGCATAACGCTCCGAACTTTTTAGCATTTCACGAGCTACATGAAAGGTACAAACTGTAAATGTAGCGGTCCAGCGCCTTTTACCAGGCAAAAATCCGCGTTAGTCAGCAATTCAGCATACATTACTCGTGCGACTTCAACACGCGCGATATGACTGATCGCGGTCTGCAGTTGCAGTTTTGAATAAGGGTGAGAAGCAAGGGTGTGAGACTGTCGTCGCGAAACCCCTTTTCCTTGACCGAAATAGAGTAATTTTCCCGCACTAAGCGGCTACCCTGATCGCGAGCGGTCCCGGCGAATATTGCTGGAGTTTTTTCCCCCCACAGCCCGCATGTGGATCTACATAATGGGACCACAAAAAGCGGGGAAAATTATTCTTTTTTTCACTGTGTGTGTGAAACTGACATGATGCAAGTCAGTTCATCCGTTGAGGACTCGCAGTATTGCTGAAGCAAAAGTGCTTCACGGTGTACTTACTGGGCCCTGATGTAGTTGCAATATTTCCACGGAACCAAGAAAAAGAGTAGAAAAATTCAGTTCACAAAGCAATGTCGCTGAAAGAATGATAGGAAGATACATCGATGGTGGATGTAGAAAAGTATGCATTTCATTTTACAATGTTCCAAACTTCATAAATGACCGGATCTGCGAAACGGAACTTCATCGATCGAAAATTCAAAATTTCAGCTATTTGCATCACTTAGCGGAGGGAAAAAATCTGGACAGTTTAGCGCAAGTTCAACAATGGAAGGTTCAATATTGAGGTAAAAATGATTTCGTGAAGTTCCAAAACAAAAATTCTTGAGGGGTCTTGGAAAATCGTGGTTTAAGTTTTCGCGAAAAGTTATAGAAAATGTTGTCCCTGAAGCTAACTTTTTTTCTCTCAGATATTGTCACCCATTACATATACCTCATTCTTCTATTGGAAAAGTATTCAACATTATTTCTTTGCAATTTTCATTGATTTTCTTCTCCTGGTGAAGACTTGCTGCGCAAAATAACTCAAAGTTCCAATATTGTAATTATTGCATGTGGATGGCTGAAGTGTAACCCCTTGTATTTTCATTGCGATGTTTCAAAATTGCTGCTCCTATTTCATTTTTTTGAGGAGAAACAAGCCAACTATGTGGCTGAAAATTCACGCAGAATATTCTGCAGACTGCTAACTGAAAAGAAAAATTAAAGAAGTTCTCTAGAAATTACGTTGACTAGTTTTCCACAGGAGAAATAAAATATGGCAGAAAATCTGCAACGTCGCAAAGAGCGATACGTTGTTTCGGACTTTGGCCATCGATTAACAAGTGTTTTATGGATATTTTTTGTTGAAAAAAAAGGACACCCGCATCAATTAAACGAAATATAAAATGTGAAAGTATACCCTTCCTAAAGACCAACAATTCTAAAATACAAAAAAAAAAAAAAAAAAAAAAAAAAGACTTACGCCCTTCTGCTAAAAACAGATTCCCCTTTTCCCAAAATTTGATTTGGGAGGTTAATGACACTCTATTTGAGTTCCAATACACTGATACGAAAGTTGACACAGCCTACACTGACGAACTCAATCAAGTTAAAACTTCGGCGTGACCGATGGATCCGAGCTGGGACAGTCCAGACAGGCTCATCTGCCTCATGATTGAAAAAATTGCGCCGCTCGCGGCTCAATTACTCACAATTTCGCGAAAAATAAAGCATGAGGCGTTAAAAATGCCAAAATTATGATAGATGGACGGGCGTCCTGTCAGGCCTTCGAGACCGCAACGGGAAGCGGGAAGGGGGGGGGAGGGTGACGGGATCCAAAACATTTTTATAAATATTAATTTCATAACCGAGAGAACACGGCCAGGCGAATGCGAACGCATGTTCGTGAGACTGCTGAACACATCCAGTTCTTCTTGATTATATTAAAAATCGGCTGTAAAACGGGGAGATTTATAGATAAAAAATGATGGGTAAATTAAGTGCGTTGGGAGGAAACCTGGGTAAAGTTGCTGTGATAATGGAGAAAGCAGCAACAACCAACGAGTTCTTCGAACAATTCGTTTAGTGTGATTAAAATCAACTGACTGGTCCAGCTAAATGAAAGAAGTGTGTTTTATCTGCACAAAATGAAATCAACGGGCAAGAAGGGAATGTGCCAAAAATGGCTTCATTTCCATAAAAATACGAACGAGGGAGCACTTCTTGTTGAAATTTATCGCAATAAAATTGAAACAAGTTGCAATTTTTTACGGCATTGCACATTACCTATCTTTCTGACACATGGAGCTCCTTTGGTTAATTGTTTTAAATCGGCATTTATTGAGGAAATCATGTAAAAATATTGCAATTTTAAGGTGAAGAAATTGCAATTTTAAGGTGAATAAATTGCAATTTTATTGCAATAAATCGCAAATTTTTTTAGTTGTACTGTGCTACTTGGGATTGAAAAATATCGATAAACGATCATTCGAGCCTCGCCGCTGGCGAGAGCCAAGGTATGGCAACGCGTGCCGCACAGTAGTTCGATTCAATGAGAGAGGTCGTACATAAAACGTTTTGACTAAAACTGCAAATTTCGATGCTTGTTTCCCATTAAGGCTACTTCCATTTAAATCTCCGTCACATTCATACGGCGCAATGATACAACTACTTGAACTCTCCGGAATGCGTGAGGTATCACGCCGCATTTGAAGGCGTTTTCAAAACAGCCAAGTTCCGATACCCGGATTATCGTTTTGCATAGTTCATATTATTTTGTTATATTCCGTCCCACTCGTCTATTTTTAATCCTCGTAGAAAAACCACCCATTTGCTAAATACAATTCTAGCTGTAGCGCACTTCAGCTATGCATTCACCACTGAAATCGACAAGCCCAGCGTGCATGAAGGCAAGCCCGGCACAAGGCGGGGATACTGGGTCCTTGGTACCGGGGCCCGGGCCCCGGAAAGGGCCCGTGTTACCCGTGAAAAACCAGTATACGAATTCACATGCAACCCTTGTTTCGTAAGAAAAAGTGAAAATTTTACCCTAAAAATCTCGCAAAAGGTGAATAGATTTTCAGAAACACGCTGGGGCACTCTAGAATTATTCTTAAATTTTCAAAGAAGTATACTTCTTGGAAAATTTCTATCTATTTTCAAGATTTTCAGTACAGAGGGATATTTTTAGTAACTGCGTTTCATTTTTTTCCGTCGTCAGATGCTAAGAGTCTCCAGTCTGGGCATCCTCGACTTCAATGGCTCATGGCTCAACTCCCTTGCCATAGACAAACGAAAGGGGAGTCCAGGGGGGCCTGGCCCTCTTAGAACTGAAAATAATATCATATGCCCCCCCCCCCAAAAATAAAACTTTTCCAGATGTTTTGAATGCAACAATTCGCAAGGATTTTGTGCTGAAATAAAGTAGAAAAAAAAAACATAATTATTCCGCAGAAATTGATGGAAAAATTCTTTATGGAAGCTTCAAAATGCGTCCGATTAGTCGTATAAATTCTAAAATTTCTCGGGAGGCGCCCCTCGGACCCCCCCCCCCCTCCGTGCTTGGGGCACGGACCTTAAAACTGGTACCAGGGCCCGAGATGCGATGTGGCGGGCCTGTTGTTTCGTCACATTTTAAATAAGGGGTGCTTTGAGAGGAAAATTTCACGAGGGAACCAATGGAACCACTTCCAGAGACTTAAAGTTTTGTACAAACCGAGTTACCAGCGTTTGGAAATTTTGTCCGACCTCTCCTATTGACTCGATTCACTGTGCGCCGCACAGTGGATCGAGTCAATAGGAGAGGTCGGACAAAGTTTGGAAACTTCAAACGCATATAACTCCGTTTACACAAGACTTTGAGGTTCTAAAAGTGGTTCCGTTGGTTTTCTCGTAAAATTTTTCTCAGGAGGCATCGCTAATAGTTTAAAATGTGACGAAATTCGCAGTTTTTGTCCAAGATTTGGACGTATTTCTACCAAACAGACATATGTGGAGGCGAGAAATATGGGGTGTGCTCGTTAGTTCTCTTTGCGTAAGATTGAATGAGAATAATGAAGCGCCAGTGACGTCAGCGGCAACGAAAAAGCGCCGGCACAGCGGAGAGATCGTTGGAGGGAGTCTTTAACTCATGAGCCCTGTCCACAACGCTATCTTGCCATGCCCGCGGCTCATGAGTCTCGCATTCAGTAGGCACATAGGTCTGATTGATAGAATGTAAAATCCCGCTTTTCCAATTCTACAAAAGGAATCACGCACACTTTTACATTGCTTCTTATGCAGCTTTCTAGAGCACACCTCATACTTCTCACCTCCACATAGGTCTGTTTGGTAGAAATACGTCCATTTAATTTCCGACTCCAATTGACTGGATCCACTGTGCGCCGCGGCGAATAATCGTAGGAACCGTGGCGGTGGTCATGTTTACATACAACTCCTTGGCGGTGACCGAGAGGATAAGTTTACGAGACAATTTTATCGGTTCCGCGACGTGGTTTCAATTAGGCGCCGCTCCCGCCGACCATAAATCAAAACGCCAGAGGAGCCCGCGCAGCGCGCTCTCGTCCGCGTGGGCATAACTCATTTTTCGGCCGGAGAACCGAGCGCCTCCTTCGAAAAACCACCCAAGTCCCACAGGTTTCCCCCGGTGTGAACGTCGTTCCTCGCCGATGGGCACTCCATCGGGTCCGAGTCTCCTAGGCGTTCCGCTGCTCTTTGACATTTATCGCAAGGCTACTCGCCCCGCGCTAATCCGCCGGGTCCCGTTTTTCGCGGATCCTCATCGACGCAAAGTTAAATTTTTGCCGCCCATTTTTAATAGTCAAAGTGGAAGAGCGAAATTTTTTGACTCCTTGAGTAGCTCATGCTTATCTTCCCAGGTAAAATTGGCTGTAGGTCCAATTACACGATCAAATGGAGCCATCAAATTGGCCCTCTCATTGGTCGCATCCTCACCTCAGGTCTTTTTCCACCAATCAGAGCTTCAATTTGATGGCTCAATTTGATCGTGTAACTGGACCATATCAAGGGGCCATTCATGAAATACGTAACCATCGGGGGGGGGGGGGGGTTGAGGAAAGCGTCACGTAATTCCGCTTTTACGTGTTAAAAGATGGGGATCTCAAGGTGGGTCGAAAAAAATTAAACTTCGGAATGGTGCTGTCCCCAAGCTTGGTTAAAATAATAAAATAAAAAAAAAAACACATCGACTCAAATTCATTCATTTTTCCATCCACCCGTAAAAATTGTAGAACGACCATGTTCAAGTTTTTTAAGAGATGAATGGATTCAAAATCCGACGGGTCCACCCGCAATAAAGCGTATATTTATTTGTGATTGTAACTTTATGCGCCAATTTTTTGTGTTATTTATATTAGATGTTTTTAAAAAGGTACACATAATTTTTCTGAAAAGTTTCCGCAAATTTACCTACATGATCTCAAATAAAAGTATCGAACATTTCCATGCGATATTTTTCGTTCGTTCTATTTTTTTCTAATGAAACACCAAAAAAATTAAAAACCATCCACGTTTCTGAATCGTTACAATGAGGATACATGTTTTCCCTTTAATTATGGTAAAAATTGGAGCAGTGAGTCAAGAATGATGACACTCAGTCCTACAGTCTAGTAGGCGCTAATGTGCGTTTCACGCAACTGACCGACTGCACTGCGTTTGGCGCAATGCGAGAAGTATTCATGCAGTCTTGTAGGCGCTAATATTGGCTTGACGCCGACCGCACCGTTTGGCGCAATGCGTGGAGTATTCTTTCAGTCTTGCAGGCGCTAATATGCGTTTAACGTCGGCCGCACTGTGTTTTCCGCGATCATTCGAACTCGCGATGGAGTAATTGCGGCATCGAATAATAGAGCTTTAAGGCCCATGCTGTGTTTCAACGCCGTATGAGCATTCCAACGTTGCCTCATTTCTCCCGATTAAATATCTATTTCGAGAAAAGTTGGAAAAGTTCTTTATACCTACGACCATTATTCAATCTTTTCACTTCATTTGTCATTAGAAGGTGAGACATTGATGTCTTGTCAACAAACAAACCTGATCTAGCGTTAACATAAAAATGCGTTTACGTTCCGACTGTTTCCTGTTTTGCCAAACTTCTACCTTAAAGCTTAATTTAAATTCGCGCATTTTAGTAGCAGATACCATTCGCTGTAAGTTTCCGTTCGCGCAATCCTAATATATTTTCTTAGACCTTTCGCGGAATCCTGGATTACTGTCTGTCTCTGCGCGATATGAAAAAATTCTCTGGAGCCTCAATATTTTATACGCATTATGATTCACACCAGCGGCGTGGCGTACCTTGAGATATATCGATTGATCTGTCATTATTAAACCTATGGAAGAAGATCGACAGAGAGGGTGTTCGCGACGAGCACCTTGATCGATTCTTTACCACAGCTTCAAATGGGGAGATTTGGATATTCGATCATTCATGCCACGCCAGTCGCCACTGATTCAAGTAGACTCTAGTTTCCTTGTGAGCGGGAAATTCAACTTTTCTGTAACCTGCGGACTGATTATTGAAAATGATAAAATGACATCGGAATACATATATTAAGCGATCCTATTGGTTGCAACTGGTGGTTCTTACAGACTAAGGGGGAAAATGATGGGCTAACCGTCGGATCTCTTGCCGGTTGCAGTTAGTTAGTCTATTATTTACCTTTTTTGTCCATCGCAACCACCCGCTTCCACCAATAGGGTTACCACCTTATCCTTTTAGTCTCCATTATCAATAGTTTTGTCTATCAGTTTCAATAATCCGCCCGCGAAGCTGAATGAAAACGTTGATCTCTCAGTTTGGAATGAAAGTCAGTAATTTCCGTTGCGGGAGTCGTTTTTACGTAACATTTTGAAGAGCTAACAGACATCAGGATGTTAAAAGTGCTTTTTCTAGTGGTCCAGTGATGGATGCTCTCCATTCGAGAGGTTTCAGCAATATGAACTTCTTCGCCACGGAATTCCGTCGAAATTGTGAAACTTCAATTTAATGTTGCAGTAACTCGATCGGTTATGCCGAAATTCTCTCTCCAGTATGGTGACGTGGGCCTTGCATAAAACCGAACCTCCCTCGGTTTAAATTCCTCTCGATCATGTAATGCTGTAAGAGGGCACGAGGAACTTTAAGAACCGGAAAAGAGGGCTGGAACATTGCCTCCTCTCCTCGTGCGAGGCCCCTTTCAGCGGATTACACGGAGACGATGCTCTTTCGGTCTTTTGACCCGCTCCGCTCGAGAACAATAAACAGCACTGAAAACCGTCTTTTGCCCCCGCTTCACTTTTTCCAGCTCCATTCAAACTTTACACCCACGCGCCCACCCTACAGGGTTGCCACAGAATTTGGAAAATTAAATTCTCTGACTTTTTCCCTGGTTTCCCTGACACATTTCGATGGAATTCCCTGACAATTGAAGATGTGACGAATGATTTAAAGTTGAACTTCTTTTTATCGGGCTGAATTTATTTTTTTTCGGGTAATTTCATCAACATGTGACGAATGGTTAAGAAGGCATAATTGAAAATAGTTTTCAGACAAAATGTCTTGTTCGAAACCTCAAACCCATTCTAGAGAGCAAATGAAGGTGATTTAACAAATTTTCCCTGTTATTTTCGTCATTTTCGTCATTTTCCCTGACATTTCTCGGTTTTCCCGGGTGAACCCTGTAAAAACACGACGCACATCGATCAGTATCTAGGATGCAACTATTTCGACACATGTGAAAGCTTTTTGCCTATTCCTTATGATTGAGGGCGAACCGCAGCCAGAGATTAAGAACGTGGCTCCAAGTGAGAATCCATTCAGGAGTAAAAGGACTTGCCCAAAACTGACGTTCTGGACAAACACTGTTACTTCCAGAGACGTATATCGAATTATTCATTTTCAGAGGGAGTATTCGACTGAAAACAAGACGTTAAAATAATTAACTTCTCAGCTGTAAAAACTTTCTCCTCATCAATCTTACAAAATCTACAAATTGAATGATCATGGACCGAGCCGTTATTCATACGGCACATCGTAAAATTAGTTTGTTGATGAATCAGTTTTTTTACGCGAGTATCTTGATGGACTCCTGATCGACTGACATTTAGACAGTCGCACAGTTAGTGTTCAGGATAGTTTTTTGTGGCAAAGTCTTGTTCCTATCTTTCTCTCTCTTATTTCCCTTTTTTGGACCTAAATAAGAGGATAAACATTTGTAAACGGATGAACTTAGAAAGATAGATGAAGAAATTAGCGAACGGATAAGTAAAAAGGACGTAACTTTATTTTTTCACTGAAAAAAAAGATTGGTAGAATTTACCGTTCCCTCACGCTATATTTCACACAGCGTCAATTCAGAGTCAATTTTGCCAGAAAAAAGGTAAATGTTACTATATGTATACTGGTACATGTAACCTACCATTCTTCCGGTAGAATCGACTTTGAATTCACGCTGTGTAAAATACAGCGTGAAGGAATGGTAAATTCTACCAATATTTTTTTCAGTGTAGGCACCTGTGATTTGTGCATAAAATTAGTCAAATTCACATCATACTTAATCAGGATTCATAATACTGAAACCTCATTGTAACAAAACCCTTGTATTTACAATGCCTTTTCCTTTCTATTTTTCCTGACGTTACACGCGATTTCAATTCTCGGAAAGGCCAGATTTTGTTCACTCTCAAGGGCATAACAAGTTGATTTGTTAAATTTCAACGTAAATACATTAGAAATTGGTAAATTAAAATTAGGCAGAAGAAATGCAGGTGGAATGAACCAAACTGCATAGATTAGACCTCATATTTCACGAGAGCATGACAAATTGAACTATTAGAGAAATTGTAAACCCTTATGGACACTCTTTAAGCTCATCCCACAAATCCGGTTTATCCGTATTATTTTACGGTAAATCCGTACGTTTCCCGTATTTCCGTTCGGATCGTCCGAAATCCGTGCTATTTCAGTGTGTCTATCCTTTATCTGTGCGTTACACACCAGTACCTTCCCTGTTCAGTTCAAGAGCGTTTGCACCGGTGTTCAACTATAATTACTCACGAGCCATTTAGTTCACAAGTGGGTAAAACCAGTTTTTTTTGGTGCTGAGATTAGGGATCAAAGTTTTTCGGGAATATTCTCGGTAGCCTTCGAAATGTGAATTATTACCATGTACATGCGCATGTGTGCTTTCCGTCAAAGTTTTCTGAAAAAGTAAATTCTAGCCAAGAATTCTCAGGAATGAGCAAATTCTCACTTATATCCGTGATTCGGATTGCAGTCTGCAAGAATATACATATTTTCATCCACGAAAACTTCAATTTTCACCACTGTGAAGAGCGGCTATAGCTGCGTGCAATCAATCAAGAGAAGTATGCTTAATGTTTCACCTGACGGTTAAGTACCGTTCTCACAGTGGGTAGCAGGTCGAACGACGTGTAAACAAACTGGTTTTCGTCGGGGATTTCGGCAATTACCGGTCCAATAGAATTGCTCTCGGAATGGTCGTAATCGCTCAGTTGCGAATTTTGCGCATTTCGCCTCAACATTACAAGAGTCCTATCGTCCTAATAAAAAACGTCGTTTGAGCGTTGTACCGTGTCAAAATTCTTCTGGAAAAATATGAATTTTCTTAAAATTCAGGGCTATTTTATTTTGAAATTCACCAACCAATTGCGGTGAACGCACGGGTCGAAAGACGAGATGTTGGAGTTTTTTAGCCAACGTGCGTAAAAAATTCAGCTTAAGCGAATCATTCAGCGAGTTTCATTAATGAGATTTCAGCTTTAGGCTGAATTTTTTACGCACGTTGGCTAAAAAACTCCAACATCTCGTCTTTTGAAATTGTCAGACTACCTTCTGAGGACTTCAATTTATACTCTTAGAAAATTCTATGCGCTATATTCACAAATTTTGTCTCAAATAAATAGTTAATCGGTGGAAATTTGGCAATATTTAAATGTTGATGAGACGTTTTTCCTTAGCGCAGTAGAGTAGACACGTGGTGATGCGCAAACCCGCTTGATTGCGAGTTGACGTCGGTATTTAAGCCAACTTGTCCTGGGTCTTGGACAAGGTTCACGTGATCGAACTAACGGGCGATATATCGCATCGATTCAGTCAAGAATCTTTGCAGATTTTGACTTTTACTCAGAAAAATGTGATCATGCCTGCGCACGTGAGTCTGAAGAACCGTTGACGACGAACAAAATTGCGAAATTTGGAGAAATAGACACAAGATTTCGCTACGAAAGAAGTATTGCATTCGATACGGGAATCGATTTCAATATCGAACACAACATTTTTCTCAAAGCCAAATCCCATTTCGACGGTGAAATTCCCAAACAACGTACCCTGGTTTATGAAGTTGCAGACTACTTCCTGTCGTGCTTTATTTTTTTGACGGAAAACTGCTCAATGTCAATTTTTGAAAGCTTTCATGGTTTTTCTTCTCTTCTTGTAAAAACAGCAATTTATGAGGTGGTGAAAATCGCAATAGAGATTGCTGAAGTAGCGATTGATTTTAGCAAGTTTCGCAAAATAATTTGTAAAAAGAGCAAAACCATGCGCTGATTCGGCAAACATTTCGCAAATCTAGCAAAAGTTTCGGCAAGAACAGCATAAACAAGTAATGTTATTTTCGCAAAATTATGGTTTGCTATTTTTGCACGATAATATTACTATTTCTGCAAATTATTTTGTCGTCCTTGCCACGAGGGTGGATATTTTAGCGAAAAAAGCGAATCGTAGAAATCGCAAACCATTTTTTGCCATTTTAGCAAATATTTTCTTTTCCGTGAGAAAATTCACTGAAATTGGCACAAAAATCCGCACGACCGCTTTCATATAAAAATTAAATAGACCGATTAAATTTGACAATAGCTGATGTGACTTGGTTCATTTTTGCTTAACGCGGCGGAAATGAACGAGTATATCATGAATCAGTAGGTCCAGTTTTACGATCAAATTGAGCCATCAAATTGGGCCTCTCATTGGTCGCATTCTCACCTCAGGTCTTTTTCCACCAATCACAGCTTCAGTTTGATGGCTCAATTTGATCGTGTAACTGAACCTAATGGATGAGGATTGTGGATATGGAGACTTTTTGAAGTGAGACCGACGACGTTTCCTTAAAGTTGCTGAAGAATATTTCCGTTCTTGACTCGTTACAGGACTACTTGACATGATGGAGGAAACTCCGTGAATATATTTTTATTCACTAATAATTAATGTTTCCTCCAAAAATTCCCCGCAAGTTTCCTTATCGATGACAGAGTCATACGCCCTCTTAACCGCTGATTCCTTTCGTTAAGGTCATGGGAAAAATGTCTCGAAATTATCTCGGATCGCACCCATGACTTTGCGAGATAGTTAGCTGTGCTCAGATGTTTCGGCATTCATTATTCCCTTACTTTCCTGCCATTAGCGGTCATCAGATTACTGCAATTTTTACCGACTGCTATTTAATATGAAGATGTTTAGATTGCGGTTGAGTTGGTAAATCGAAACTCAACGTTGCGCAATCAACTGGTAAATTGGAATTACACTCAATACTCAGTTTTATTGCCTTACAATATCGCTGTTGACAAATGAGTTACCAGAGGTCTTGAACGACGAATTTTCAATTTCAGGGTTACAATTTCATTTTCTTTTCAGGGTCTTCACTTGAGTTTTTGGTTCATTCATAAAAGTACCTGCAGGCACAACAAAATGCACGGCACACATGTTTCTCCTAAAATTAGTCCGAACCGGTAGTTCTTTTATACATTTTATAAAATTTTCATCATAATTAACTTGTGGCTACCCCCCTCCCCTTGTACCCCCAGGAAGTTTCTAGTAGTTCCTAATTGGAAAATGTAGTCCAATTGAGCTACGTAGTGGCCAGGAGGAAATATTTAGTATGGTCCCTGTATGTCGTGATGAATAGAGGATAACATGGCTTAAGACTCGCTTTATCGAAAGTTAAATCATTAAAATTAATAGGAACAGAAGTCTGCGTGGACTTGAAAAAAAGGCACCGTCCGTTGTTCGATTAAAAAGCAGGAGGAGGTTTCCTGGTGCAGTATGAGACACGTTCCTCATGTATTCCTCGAACGTAGACAGTGATGCATCGACGCAATTGCTACTGCTTATCATCGCGCATCAGAAAACGCTTGCCGATTCATTCTAGTCACACCTAAAAACCAAGCTCAGAAAAAACAGTTGCAAAAACGTTCGACTTTTGCCAAATTTCTGCCAATACTTGTTCTCAGGAAAATTGGTGGATTTTCGGATGAATTTAAAATCAAAGTCAGTGGTATTGTTGTAGTTAAATCCTATTAAAAAAGGCTGTAAGAGGGTAGGAAGGACTTCAAAAGCACTCGAAAATTTCAAGAAGGAAAACTCACTTTAAAATACATATATGTTAAAATATCAGGTTAAGGAAACCATTTTCTTTCTTTTTACGTGAAAATTCCACTTTCCACTATTACAAGTTTTTCATCACTTCATATTTTATGTAAAATAAAATTTTACACACATTTTTAGTTTTCCGTGTTGCATATTTTGCAGTTTACTTTGTGTTCGGCATCAGTATGAGTGATTTTTAAAATTTAACAAAAGTTTTACGCCAATTTTTTTCCATAATTATTTTTCAACGTAAAATGTACTAAAAGAGAAGTAGCAAGAAAGGTTTCATCAAGAGTTTATTTTCAAAACTCATTTATATTTTTAAGTATATAAAGAGATCAGTGAAAAAATGGTCATAAGTGCTTCGAGGTATTTTAGAATTTTGAACACTCAAAGTGATAAAGTATCTCCCGAGACATCTACAATTGGTCGCTATTTAGCTAGGAAGCACCAAGTTGCAACGGTGCCATTTTTCAAAGTGTTCGTTGCTGCATCTCAACCAAACTCAATGAACTTTTTTTTTTTTCAAAAAATACATTCCTTATAAATAGAGCTTTCTAATGATGTATAGATACTCGGGTATACTAATCATTTTCTAATGGAACCAACACCGCGCGACCAGTCTCAGGCGTCTCGAGATATACTTTATCACGTCGAACTTTCAAAATTCGCAAATGCCTTGAAGCATTTTCGGCCGTTTTCTCACACACCTCTGTCACAGTTAATACTACTAGTGTGATTTAAATTTCTAGGATTTCCAAGAAAGTTAGAAATTTGTGGAATGAATTTTGACAACGTCCGAGTGTTCATACGGGGTTCCTTCTTTTGTACGACAGAAGAACTGACGGTAAAAAATCGCAAGCTTAAGCGATACGTCAAGTATCCGAGAGAATTGGATGTATTTCTGCCAAACGGAACTATTTGCATTAAGTCATGAACCGTGAGACCCATAAAAATACATGCATAACAGGGCTCACGTCACAATGCACGTACTTCTGTTCGGCAAAATTACATCCAATTTCCCTGTCAAAGGTCAGTGCGGGCGGGCAACTATCGCCTCCTTGAGAACCCGATGCACGTAAAAATACCAGAGCCCGCGTCGCCAACTTTCGCAAAAAATTCCGACGCCAAACATTGAGGGAAGTTTTTGCCTGCATGATCCGGTCTCATTGGGTGCATTGACGGGGTGAATTTTGTTATTTCGTGGTTCGGAACTTCCTTTTTGCGGTGCTGTCTACTTTCATCTCATCAATCATCATCTTAGATTTGGGGTTGGATTCAAAGTCGTTTCTTTAACGCTCTTTTTCTTACGCACTGAAAAAAAGTTACGAGCTAAATAGACATACCGTTCGTTCCGGGCTCAGAGGCCGAAACTTCCAGGCGCTGGAGCTGTAGCTTCGATTGCTTCGGGTGCTACGCCCAGAACTTTCGGCTTCTGAGCCCGGACCGGGCACGGTATGTCTATGCAGCCCGTAAGTACGGCTTCCATGCCCGGAGTTTGTTCTTCAGTGTAGGAAGCTCAAAATGGTTTAAATTGTGAGTAAGGGAACTTTAAGAAAATCATTAACGTAGTATCACCAAAATGACGATTTCAACGAATCACGCGTGAAATCCAATAATGTAACCTTAGAAATAGACTCTTGGACAGAATTGAAGTGATCACCCATGAAAAAAGAAGGCATGAAAAAAGTATATGATTTCTACGATGACTTTGAGGTAGTTTCAAATGCACTCTAAAATTTTTCAGATCGGCAAAAGTTTTTCTTCCGTGCTTCGTATTTTTAATCGTGATGATTGTAATCCCTCATACAAGGAAATATTCAAAGTTACACAGTTGGCCCTACTTGAGATTCGATCAAATCATTATTTCCGTGATGTTGTGTTAAGAATCTCCTTAAATTTCCCTTAATCACGATGTGAAATATATGGAGCTTCCCGAGGAATGAAGCTGTTTAAACACGATGCCGCGCTAAGGATAAACACCGTATAAGCCTTTAAAAGTTCCTTTGAAAAATCTCAAATCAACATGGTTTAAACTAAAACTAAACAAATGCATTAAATTTACAGGGTATCGTTAGATAACACGATGATTTGGTGGAATTTCACTGAGAAATCGGCAACATTGCCGAGAGAGAGCAGACAAGGGAAGAGGGGGGTGAGGGTTCCGTTGACGAAAAATATTCACTCGCGGAACAACTGGAGATGAGATGAGACAGGTATTTTGCTGCCGGAAGTTGCAATAAATTATGAGCATCTAGGTTGACGACGCCCGCGGCATAACAAATCGTCCCTCCGCCGACGCAGCAGCCCAACTGCTTCTCGCAATGAGCCCTTTTCCCCATCAAACCCAATGCTCTCCAAGGCTCACGCGGGAAGTGAGTTACGCTGTTTACGCCCAGAGGATCACCGGGATGACGGACGCGCTCCGTGGGGTGATACATGCACGCCGAATGACCACACGTGAGACTGGATTATGTGCGAAACGGTCTCTGCCACTCGAGGCTCTCCGCGCGAAAATGACGTATCTGCAATGTGCTTTGAATGCAACATTCGTAAATTACAAAGGAGTTATCTTATGGGGAGCATCTGGGGGCATGCAACGTGGCGCTGTCAATGCTGCCGTTTCGAGGAGAAACGTCGTGTGAACATTCTAACATGACCAAATCTCACCGATTCACAAACAAGAAAAAGGAAAAATGGAGCGATCTTCTCTGGAAAAAAAGTAGTTTGGATGTAGAGTCTAGACTCTTGAAAAGAATGAAAAGAAAAAATACTATTGATTCAATCGGCCGTTTGCTTGAATCAAAAGGAAATCCGCTTAAACTAAGAGACTTGGTTCTCGATCTAAGCAAAAATCCGATTGAATCAAGAGTACTTTTTTTTTGTCGATGTTTTTAAGAGTCAGGACTCTAGATCCAAGCGACTTTTTATCCAGTGTAATTGATGAAAGCGGTTGGTTGCAATGGACAGAGGAGGTAAGATTTAAACAAAAGGGAACACATGAGAGACCCCACAGTTCATCCATTTTTTCCTCTTTCATGTTATGACAACCACGAGTGTCAACCAATGGGATTGCTCCTTTTCCCCTTTGTCTATCGGTTCCAATCTCCCCTCTCAGGTATGTAGAAAATAAAGAGGAGAAGATAGCTTTTGAAGGATTTGGACCCACTGATGCCAGTGACGCCGCTGGGCACACGTAAAAATCAAAGTTTTGCGCCCAGGGTGACAAAATTTCATGAAAAAAAAAGTATGAAATTTTAGGTCTACTTGTGACGGAACAGAAATGGACTGCATTTTGCAGTAAGTAAATACGATTTCTCGCTATTTATGGAAACAACAGTGGCGCGATTAGTTTCCCTATTGAGATGGGTACTTTTGTAGATACGTCAGACATAGCCGTTCCCAACTGCAAAATGTAGTCCAAATGATGAAACACGTCATTTTCACGATGTTTCCACGCCGCTTCTGTCGGCCCTACGGGAATAGTTTCTTTTGTTCCTTTGCTCATGCAAGGATGAAGCCTCGATCAGTCATTTGGGAATTCGAGAGACAAGAGACTCTACGAACAAGAACAAATGCACTGGTCCATTAGAATAATCACACGTTCGCCTTTGGTGGATAAATGCACTGCAACATGTTTTAAGAAAAAGAAACAAGAAGAAACAGCCAACATGAATATGTTGGAAAAGCGTGCCGAAGAACTGAAATCTAGTGTGTGCACTATTTCCATTTCAACGAGATGTGTATAAATTAGTACTCTCTGCAAATTGGGGAGGAATTATTGATTTGATACCGTCGAATGTAAATACATTTTATTGAATAAAGAAAGTAACATAATTATATTGGATGAACAAAGAAAATAACATCATAAATCATTTAACTGAATTGGTTCATTCAGAATTTAAAATTAAAGTTCGGAAATTGTTCAGTTTGTTGCGTCATGTTGGAGATTGCTCAGTTTGCAGCAGCAGAGTATGGAGTTTACTCTGTTTAATGAGTCAAACTTTGTCTTTTCTCTTTTCTTCGATTGATTTGTATTAAAATGAGACTTTAAGGTATCTTTTCTGGAAATAAAAAAAAAAAAACGTGACACCAAAAAAAAAAAAAAAAATGCAACTTACACTCAGAGAATCAACAAGGGAACCTAACCTCCAAAACTCTGCCTTCCAATTGGTCGAATTGGAGATTGCTCACTTCGCTGCAGTTGTAACTATGGAGATGCAGCCAACTTGGGTTTAACCGCTTTTGAAAAGACGCTGATTCGCTAAATAGTTATGGCGGCATTTAAACTTCTAATTTAAATCCTCCGAGCGTAGAAAAGCTTATTTGACGTACCTATGAAAGAAAATAATACGGTTTCCACGGGAAAATGTTCTCAAGGGTTTCCAGTAACAGGATAATTCGGTTTCTCGATGAATGACCTTCAGGGCTTGACACTATAACGGTTCAAAAACGGAAGAACGGATCCGACGGAAAAAAAATTCGGACCGCCCCTTGAAAAGCATCGGTCGATCGGTGTGCTGTACTACAGTACATCCGAGTGATTTCAAAAAGCGAGCCCTATAGGCACGCTTAAAAAAGGAGGAAATACGACCGCACGTGATGAAAGACGTAAGTGCTCATTCGTTAGACGGTCAAAATTGAGTTTGAATTTGATCACGTTAAGCCCAAAACATATTAAATTAAATAGTTTTTTAAAAAAAAAACCCTGCTCTCTAAACTACGTCTCTTGAGCTCTCAACTTCAGGCTGAACTATATTTTGCAATTAGGAGCTACGATTTCAAGCTCATCAGTAAAAATACGTACGTGCATAGAGCAACTAATGGTACATATTTTTTTTTTGCGTTATACCAGAAACTGTAAGTCCTAATTGCAAAATGTAGTCTAACTGTCATGAAACTTTAATTTAATAAAAAAAACGAAACAAAACAAAACAACGAAAGCGCATTTTTGGTGCTATAATATTGAAAAAACTGAGTCGTTTCGCACAAAAATACACTCATGTCGTTTTTCTTGAAACTTCTGACCCTTAAAATACTAATTTCTCACCTATGAGATGATTTGTGAAGCTTTTGATATGGATTACATTTTGCGATAAGGAACCGCGATCTCTGACTCTTTTATAAAAGCACCTTTCTGCATAAGGAAACCAATAGCATATATGTTGTTTCTAAAATGAGCCGGAAATAGTGGTTACGTATTGCAAAATGTAATCCATATGTCAAAGTAAAGAAATTTTGATGAATAAACACGTCTTTCAAAGTCGGAGTCTTGCTTGTCTCGTGGACGATTGAACAGCTCAAACGAAATCGTGCTTTTGGATACTTTTCCTCCGGCGAAAAGGCGCAAAGGCGTTGAAGGAAACAATTGACGGAGACTGTGGCCCAAATTCCTCCGGGTCGTAAAATTGCGCATTCGAATGATACATCGTAAAACACTCGACGGCAAATAAGATTCGGTAATATGCGACCCAGTCGCGGGACAATTATGTAAACCGTAATAAAACAAAAGTCTCTTAAGATTTACTTACTTCCGTTCGCAGTTTCGGGGAATCAGACAAGTGTTTTTACGATCCACCCTCGCCGTATTAAAAGTGCAACTTTTTCGTTTTTAAATACTGCTACGCTAAGGAGAAACGTCGTAAGTGCGTTTAAAATTTGCCAAATTTCTCGTGTCGGATCCAGTTAAACAGAAACGCACTGAGTCGTGATTTGGAAAAGAGAGTTAGAAGCAGCTTTGGTTTCAACTGTTTGCAGATTTTCTCCTGTTAAAAATTCAAAGTCTACATTTTAATACAATTTGACGGGTCGACGGTGTAAGTCGACAATCTCATAATTCGGTTTGCGACGACGCAAATTTCCTGTTATACTTTATTCTTTTAACGGAAAACTACTCACCCTGGTAAAAATTGGCAGTAGAATGTGTGTTCCAAAATACTATAGACCTAAAGCCGGCTGTAAGATTTCCTTTGGCTTCTGTAGCCGGCTGTACAATTTCTTATAGCCTTTCATAGCCGATGGCGACTAAGCAACAGGCAGACAATATAGTTTATGCTAAACGTTACTAAATACGGATACTAGGACTTGTAGTTACTTTTTGGACTACCGCTCTCTTTTTGCGCCGTAGTATCTTGATTTATTGTGCGAGGAAAGCTCCGTGCTTTTGAAGGATGCCTGTCATTCTTAATATGTTGGAGTGCCTTCAATTTCTTATGATACTGTGCAATACATCTGGTGTGAAATAGTTGCTTCAGACGCCTTGCCACGCTGCGGCGCGGCGCGGCGGGCGGGCAGAGAGCGCGAAACGCGCATTGGCGCCTACAAACCTAACAGGGATACTTCACGCATTGCGCAATGCGTGAAGTATCCCTGTTAGGTTTGTAGGCGCCAGTGCGTCACCGCCGCTCCGCTTTGTGTTAGGCTCTAATATTTAATCTCGCGGAGTCAGCGTTGTTCAACTCATGATTTTGAAATGTTTGCACACTCTGTATGGATTATTCTCATTTTAATTAATGAAAAAAAAATGTTTTAAAGGAAAATATAATGTGTGTTTTGTATATATTAAGGTAATTCCGTATCAAACTTAATGATTTCCAAAGCACACGAATTTCTACACAATTTCTTATGGCCTTTTATAGCCAATGGCGATAAAGTGTAAAGCCCGGCGATAGGAACTATAGCCCGACTGTATAATTTTTTATAGCTTCGTATAGCCCGGCTTTATGATTTACTCCGTTTTCTACAGCCAGATATATGATTTTCCCTTCGATGAATTATGATTTAGCCTTCTTTAGTCGGCTTTAAGAACTCCTATGGTATTTTGAAACGCAGCTCCTATCATCAATATTTACCAGGGCAACGGATATTCTTTAAAACTGCCGTGATTTTTTTTCTCTGTGCGAAAAAAATCTGCAAAAACTCCAAGGAATGATGTAAATTTGTTCTCCTTAAAGAAAAAATATATAGAGGCCGAGATTTTCAGACACCGCAAACGAGTTAAGTGATTGCCGACTTACACCGTCGTAGTGTTAACTTCAAAACTTCCTGTTGTACGAATCGTATTCTACGATAGACTTTGAAATGCCAAATGCAGCATTTTTTCTAGCTCACACCTTGCTTGATGACTCATTACGAATACAATTTTAAAAGATACAAATTCGCATGTTTTCAAGAAAAGTCGTATTAAATTGTAAACAAATTGGCAACGTTTGAGAGTTCATATGATGTTTTACCTCAACACGGTAGATTGGGCCTACAAAGACGGTCCTCGTCTTAACTCCGGGCTCTTTTTCGGCGAGTTGGTTATTGTCTTCTTTTTTACGAGTCGCACATTAAGTCGTGTCGGTATTGCCCGAAAGGCTCTTTTCAAAAGACCTTCCATTTTTAATGAACGAACTGAACGGCATTTATTTATGAATTACTTTTTTCCTCCTCCAATTGAACGAGTAAGACTATGTGCATTATGACGTGAGCCCTGTTATGCATATATTCTTATGAGTCTCAGGGCTCATGTCTTAATGCACATAGTTCCATTTGGCAGAAATACGTTCAATTGAAAAGCACGAATTAAATTCAGGGTGCTAAAATTTTAGCTGCGTCTGTAGACTTTAGTGCGCATGTATCGCCACCATTTCGATGTATCAAAAATTTTAGTGTATTATTTTAGAAACATGAGAATGGCAACCTCCAGATTTATAAGTAGATATAAGTAGACTGAGACATAATCTTACGAAAAATATACCTTTCAAGGCCAAGAAGTAGATTCAAAAGTACTGCTTCTAGTTTCATCCGATGTAGATAAATGCACAGCTAATGATGGTGAAATCAGAACGGTACTTTTAACTTCAAAGCAATCATAGCAATTTAGAATTAGAATTCCTCCCTTATTGCGGCTTTTCTGACAAATTTGATGAAAAATTCCCTTACTTTTACAAAATCATAAACGGTAGTAATTTTCAGATTTTCCACTCCATCAGTGAGAAAAACTTGGGCTCTAAGAAGTCAGACGTAAACATTCGTAGCTCATTAACTAAACGGAATTTCTTTTTTCCTGAATTTCTCTGGTTTGTTCCTCTAACTATAAGCCACACTGTGACCTGGTAAGATTTCACGAAATTAAGTTCGAAGCAAATATTCTTTCATTATTGACATCTCGAATTTTCTGGATTAATTTCCGTAATAGTTAACATTTTAAAAATGTAGATCGCTCCTTGAAAGCATTGCGCAAAAGGTGCAACCTCACACAACTTTGAAATAGTGCAATAAGCGTTAAAACGATTCAGTAAAAAAGCCGCGTGATGTAACACGTGATGTAAAAGTGATGTAACACACTGAACTTAGCATAGCAACTATTCGTCTTCTGATGATGTGCTGATTGCCTACTCAGTTACCCGCAGGCGTTTTGAGGAAGGAAGTAATTTTTCCCCTTTCAAATAAAGTGCTGGGTGCAGTGAGAACACTCCCCGCTTGTGGTGTTGTCAAACAATTTTTAACATTGCATCCATTTAAGATGAAAAAAGCTAATATTTCATTGAAATATTTTTTGGATAGTGTCTATGATTTCACGCATGGTGTTCGAAATGAAAAATTATCAATTACAGTTACTTTTCTGACAATAAGCATTGATCTGACTGAACCGAGTTTAGCATTAAGTATTGGCCGAAAATATAGAAAAATTTAGGCAATTTTAGGGAATTAGATGCACGACTGGCCTACTAATGAATACATACCATAACTTTTCTCCGAGTACAAAGTGATAAAAATCAACGTTTCGAACGGGTGTGCCAGAAGTACCTGAAACAAACGAAAAAATCAGAATGTTTAATTTTGACGCCCTGATAAATCATGTGCGCATTTTGATGTTGTAAATTTTACACATACATAATACATTTGCACAATATTCTTACATGATACAGGATGGGTCGAAAGTTCCAGGACGGTTCGCTAACTTTAAACGGATGCACTTGGAAAGATAAAAGCACAACTCGCCACGTGTGCTCTGGCGGATTGGCGCCAGCCATGCTGAATATTACGTTGCATCCTAGTGCGCACTTGTCGAAGTTTTGAGGTCATGAATTCCTCACTCTAATCAGTATTATTATTTAAGGTGTTTTTTCCCCTTTGATTAGGTTTTTTGCACCTTACATTTCTAGCTTAGCGCATTTATCCTTTGTTTGTAAATATAGTATACTATAACTTTTCTCAATTTAACTTACTTTAACTCTTAAGTTAAGCTTACCATATTAGGTTATTAGATCATATTAATAATCTAAATTTATGTTAATTTACTAGTTTAAGGCAGTGACTATATAACCGAGCAGTTCAAAGTCCTGTAATTTATTGTATTTTGATGCAAATAAATTGAATTCAAACAAAAAAAAAAAAAAAAATCCTAGTGCGCAAGGGTTGGAGCGAACGACTCCTCTTACGGAATGTTCACCTGGCCGTAGTATCGTTTTATGAGCGAATTCTTAAAAAAATGCATTTTTCTTACGCAGATTGTGAAGTTAGAGGTGTATTTGGACTACATTATTCAATTTAGAACTATAAATTCTAGCCCGGTTTAAAAACAACGTATGTACCATTGTACCATTACTTTCTCTATGAGCATAAGTGTTTTTCCAGAAGAGCCGGAATTTATAGTTCCAAATTGCAAAATGCTATCCATTTAAGACTTCCTCGATGCGTTCTTTGTGATTTTTGAGCCATTTTCCATTAGAAATAACTCTTCTTTTGACTCTGACTGAAGTTCGCAAGAGGCCCATTCCGGGATCCGATTGTGAGCGCACGATCCTCGGCGAAGTGACAAGGCTTGGCGGACATAAATAAGGAGGACGCGTGCGATAATTCTTCATTAGCGGCCGCCGCGCGTGAGTTTAAGCAGGGCCGAAGGGAGCCCGGCCCAATTGCAGCGTCCGCCGCGGGATCGGGGATTTTCAGCCTCTGCATTGTCGCGGCGCGGCGCACAGTGCATCGAGTCAATTAGAGTGGTCGGACATGACATTTTTGACTAAAACTGCTAATTGTGAAGTTAAATTCATCACATTCTAAATTTTTGGGGGTGTTTCTGGAAGGACATTTTACGAGGAAACCAATGGAACCACTTTCAAAACCTCAAAATGTCGTATGAATGGAGTAATAAGCGTTTAAAGTTTCCAAATTATGTCTGACCTCTCCTATTAACTCGATCCACTGTGCGTTGTGGGGAGATTAAAACGGGGCAAGTCGAGTCGGCATCAGGGTTACAAACTTCCATGCTAAGGAAAAACCCTGTATGGGCCTTCAGACGTAGCCAAATTTCCTTCAATAAAAACGAAATAACCGCAGGAATTGTGATTATTTTCCATCAAACTTTTCAGACGATTATGTTAGCAATTCAATCTAAAATATCTGAAAATTTCAAGATAAATATGTATAAATTTCTTTCGAAATGCAACTTTTATCAGAGGAAATTAGGCAGCGTTTGAATGTTCTTACAGCGTTTTTCCTGGGCGCAGGCAGTAGCAAAGCTCCCGGGATTGTTTTGATTCCCGCATGCCGGCTTGACGTTGTGCAAGAGACAAGAGTCGGGGGATCCAAAACGGAAGCTTCTGGAAAAGCCACTCTATCAACTTAACAAACGCGGTTTGCCTTACCGCGAAATGGAATCTTTTTCGTTAAATAAATGAAAGATGAATTTTTTTTTTTTGGGGGGGGGGGACGAGTGAGGGGTTGTTCTGAGTTAACCCTTCATGGTATGAATCAATTTAGGATCTTGAAATCAGTGTTGAATAGTTTTCATAAAATGTTGCAGTCCCAACTTTTTTCCGCAAAATTTCAACATATTGGTACTTATTTTTCTAAAAAAAAAAAAAACCGTTTAAAATTTTCAACATCATGTAACAGAGGAACAATTTGATTTTAAGAAAAGAAAAAAAGGCTCTTTGCGAATAAGAAAAACTATACTTTAGAGGGTTAAACAGCCACAAATTTTCTGCTGTCGAAAACTTAATATTGAAAGAAAATATTTGGAATGTAAAAATAAGCGTTGGACTTGTCTTCCAGTACGAAGGAACTTCAATTCATTCCAAGGTTCCGCAGGTGGCTGTCATTTTCTTTTTCATAAGAATACAACTGACTGAGCAGTTTGTGTCAATAATTTTGTAGGTTTTAGGATGTGGTCATAGGAAAATCAATAGAATTTTCGATTAGAAGCATCTAGTAGTTCTCTGTTGGAAAAATACGATTTGCGAGTGGAAATTTTACATTCTGGATACTACGCAAAATTAAATTTTCAATCGAATTAAAAATTATGAACCCAATTCAATGCACCAAATTCAAAATGAAACGTGTACTCATGCAACAGGCGGAACGCCGGATACGAAAAACAGGCAATCACGAAGTAAACACCCGGAGTTTTTTTCCCCCTGGTGTCAATCGATCAGATCATCGTTAAAATTGGACCGGAGTCGATAGGGATGGATCCGACGGAAGCTACAAGCCATTCTGCCGTGCTAAGGAACAACGTCATTTATGCATTCAGTTGCTGCCATATTTCCTTCCATAAAAAAAGAATTTACTGGGAAAATTCTACACATTTTTCCTCCAATTTTTCAGACATTTGTTCGCAGTTTAATCATCATATCTGAAAGTTTCAAGATAAAATATGCATGGCTTTCTTCAAAAATGCATGTTTTGTTCGGGGAAAATTGGCAACTCTCGAATGTTCATACGGCGTTCTTCATTAGCACGACAGCATTATTGGCGGATTGACGCTGCCGTCGCCGTGGAAAAAAGCGAGGATGAATAAATAAAACAAATCGATTGAAATTAACGATGACACTGACGCAACATGACGCAAAATCTTAATCCTCACACAATAACTGTGTTTGTTTAGCCCTTTCCGGTACAGATCCACCGCTGAGAGATGTTGCCTGATGAGCCTAACTAATAGCTAAAAAGTTTGCAAGGTTTCATATAATCGCAGTAGTGGCCAAGTGAGAACGATCGATTTCGACACCTCCCCATTTGAAGCTGGAGTAAAGGATCGATTATTAAGGTGTCCATTGCGAACACCTGTTTATCGAGCCTTTTCTATAGGTTTATATGACCTTTAGGTTAGGATCAATCAATGCATCGCAAAGTATGCTGAAGGATAAATGCAAAAAAAAAAAAAAAAAAAAAAAAAAAAAAAAAGTATTTAAATATTGCAAAGTTTGAAAATCTCTAATTTTGTTTTATTTTTTTCTCTCTCTCTTTCTCTCTGAAAAATAAAATAAAAAAAATCCTCTTTTTCCCCTCTATTTTTCCAAATTTCTGTAAAAGAGAAATTCTTCTAGCCTCTACTACACAGGAAATCATAAAGAGTTGTAAATACCTTCCTGATAACTGCAGGAAGAGCAATTTACATCGTTCAGCTAAAAGTGGATTCAAATATCTTGCAATCGTTGAACATTTTCAAGAACCTTATCTCCCCCTCTCCAGGCTAAGTTTAGCCCATCTAACATGTTGTAGGATCATTCTTCCCTACAGTCAGATTACGAAGTCTTAATCGAAAAGACGAGTAGCATCCTGGAAATTTTAAACGATTTAATAGGATTAAAATTAATAACATTGTTGAAGGCGTGAGTCACAAGATATTTATCAGTCATTCCATCATGGCTAAGATGATCCGTTGACTGGAGAATTTAATTCCGAACGCGGTGCACCACATCAATTAGATCCGTGTTCCCGACTGACAATTGGACGTATTTCTGTCAAACGGAACTATGTGCACCATGACGTGAGCCCTGTTATGCACATATTCTAATGGGTCTCCGAGCTCATGTCTTAATGCACACAGTTCCGTTTGGCAGAAATTCGTCCAATTATTCAAAAACAGAAGAAAAATCAATGGAACAACTTTTTAGTTCACCCGTCTGTTTTCATGAGGGTTAAGAACTTAGTACATATCCAAATCTGATAAAAATTGAATGTAGAGGGACACTGTAACATTTAATATTTCAACTAAACTCCGGACTTGCCAGACTCCCGTGGCGCCAGTTGTGCTTGGGAAGAACAAGTAGTGTTACTGAAACTATATTTTGCAATCAGGAATTACTATTTTTGGTTCATTTTACAAACATCATCATATGTACCATTAGTTCCCCTGTGTATATACATGCTGTTGTGAATAAGCTGAAAATGTCAGCTGGAGGTAAAAATCCCCTTCTTCCGAACTGAGCCAAGCCTCTGGAGCGATGGGCGGAAGAACAGCCTATACGCCTAAATGTCGTTCATGAATCCTTCGACTTGGCAATGTTACTTTCGGTTGGCAGCATTGCCGGAAGTGACAACTCGACTGATTTTCTGCTGCAGAAGCCGAAAGTGATATCGTGCCAGATATCGTGCACGACGTGATATCGTGCACGACGTCATGTCCAGGCAGTTATGCTGGTATGGACATGTGCAAAGAATGTCGGAGGAGAGGTTGCCCAAACAAGTTTTGGATTGGGTACCACCTGGGAAGAGGCGACGGGGACGTCCCGTAAAGGGTTGGCGGCAGGGCGTTGACAAAGAGATGTTGCGGTGTCAGTTGCCCGATAACCTCTGGGAAGACAGGCATATGTGGCGCTTGGGTGTCGTAGAACGCCAGAGTGCGTTATAAAGCGACTTTATATTGTATATAGAAGCCGAAAGTGACCTTAGCTTTTTCTTCCGCCGACCAATTTCCCGGAAAATCGCGTTTTCCATGAAAATGCACTTTGAGGACGTGCTGATATTGATGTCACTTTGTATAGTTAGCATCGGTATAATTTCATATTGCGTTGATCTTCCGCGATTAAAATCATTTTTACTCTATGTTTCAACGAAAATTATTTTTGGGAGCAATGACGGTCTATAAACGATTTTTAAGGATTAAGTATGTAATTCTGCGAAAACCGAAAATGTATCGCGATATCTATACCTGGATTCCTTCAATGGAAAGGTTAGATTACCCAAAAACACAAAAACAGGGAACCTACATACCACAGTCAGCGCAGTACATCATATACGAAACTTTAAATTATTTTTTCTCACAACGCGGTTTTATAAGCCGTCATTCGTGCGGAGTCCTCAGTTAGGACGTACAATTTCTAGCTCATCCGAACAAACACGTATGTGTACAAGAAACGTAATAGTGCATACGTTGTTTCTAAACTGAGCTAAAAATTGTAGTTTCTAGTTGCAAAATGGATTGCATTTTGCAAAGAGGAGCCACAAGTATTCCAATGTCGCTAAAATTGGGCAACTATTTTTACCTTGCAACTATAAACTGATCATCTGAACAGGTTTCATCTTTACTCCCAATAAATTATAAATTTAATTCGAAAATTACCTAATTTTATTGCAAGGAAATTGAACTGCATTTTGCAATTTGGAGCTATAAATTCTGTCCCATCTGAAAAACACGTATGTGCATAGGGAAACTATTGGTACATACGTTGTTTTTAAACCGAGCCGGAATTTATAGCTCCTCATTGCAAAATGTAGTCCGAATGCGAGTTGCGCAATCTCAGCAACACTGGAATGCTCTTGGTTCCTTTTTGGAAAATGCAATCCAAATGTAGTGCAATTTGGCGGTGGAAAAAGCGTGGGGCTTTCGGAGAAAGTACAACGTTGTAGCGGTGGTCGGCGCTACCGTTTGATGGTCAGTTTTGGGCGTTAATTTATTGAGGCCTCACCGATTAGCACTCGCCCCGGCGAATTAATTATTCGCACGCAATCCGCGCGTCTTGTAGAATTTCCTCGAGATTTAGCACCGCTCCACGATGATGGCCCATTCGCTATTGGTGACCGAGTAACTCATCTCGGCCACCGAATCGCGAGACCGCTCACCTGACGAGTGGCCCAATTAACCGCTTCCCAGTGACAAATATTCTATTTATATCCAGTGCTTTGAGAAAGGGCGTATAAGAAACCACGCCAGTAGGTCTGTTGAAAACGAACCCATTGTAAATTTTAGAACGATGGTGAATTTGCAATTGTCTAAAATTTGGTACATTTTGTGTTTGAAATGAAACAACGAAGAAAACTGAGCACAAGAATATCCTCAGTTTTTAAATTGAATAATTGGATTGCGTTTAACAGAAAGGAGGCAAGCCAAATCAGCTATTGCCAAATTTAAGTGGGAAATTTAAATTCTTACTAGAGAACGTTTGTGCGGATTCCTTTGTAAATGTCTAGGAATTTGCTCCGTACTAAGAAGAAAATTCACTGAAATTCGCGCAAAAATCCGCACAACTGTTTTTATGTAAAAAATTAAATTGCCCGATTCAATTTGGCATTGGCTGATGTGGCTTGGTTACTTTTTACTTAGCGCGGTCCAATTATTGGAGGAAATATGACAAAATAACCAAGTGTGCTAAAATTCGTGTGTTTAAATGAGAAATGCCGTCAGTTGAAATCACAGGGCAGTACATTTTTTTACTTTCAAATCTAATCTTATACAAAATCCCAAATCAGAAAATAACACTATGAAAAATATTGCGAACTCAGCTCATTAAACACTATCAAATGCAGCAACAAACAAGTTTGGTGCAAATTCTCCATTTGCATGCAACTTCTGTCATTTTTTCCCCTTTTAAGTACTCCATGATGCCCATTATTGCTCAGCAAATCCTCCAGTGCTGCCATGCTATGGAAGAACGCCGTATGAACATTCGAGAGTTGCAAGATTTGTCGAGAAACAAAATATTATTTTGGAAGAAAGTCACACATATTTTTCTTGGAAACCTTCAGATATTTTGGACTACATCGAGACAAAATAATGATTCAAAATAACTGATCTGGCCTGCTTGATAAGTTCCGATTAACGGCTATAGCTCAATAGTTTTCGTAAAATACTATTCTCTCTGCCGGCAAACCGTGTGATGGTGATTGGAAGCCCGGTCGATCACAAATAGGTACCCACCTCCTGGTGATTACAATGGAATGGACACAGGAGATAATTAAGAACAGACAAACTGACGGACTTCAACGAGTGACCTACAGTTCAATCAGTGAAAACGAAAACACACCAACTCGAAAAAATGAAAATAATCAAGACACACACAAAACTGCAAATCAAGGTGAAGAAGTTAGTCTAAGAAATAGATTTTTGGTGCCTAAAAGCAAGTATTCAAGGAAACTTTAAAAGTCCAAGTTGGCACAGATACGGTAACTTCAATGACATTTATGAAAATTGTCTGTTCTTAATGAAAAGAGAGTATTTTCGATTTACCCAGTTGGTGTGTTTTCGTTCTCACTGCTTCAGTTAGTCTATCATTCCCCCTTAGTCTGTAAGAGCCACCCGCTTCAACCAATTGGG
Source organism: Bemisia tabaci (assembly GCF_918797505.1). NCBI lineage: Eukaryota > Metazoa > Arthropoda > Insecta > Hemiptera > Aleyrodidae > Bemisia > Bemisia tabaci. The sequence continues at coordinate 46,141,572 of NC_092800.1, read as the reverse complement.
CAGATCCATTTTCCTATCTTCTGTTTGCACCCAGAGCACGATAGTTTCAATGATGGATCAGCATTGCTGCTTAAAAAGCTGCGATACAGTTTTCTTGAAATAATGGTCTTTCTACCGGAGAACCGCGTGAAAATGATTTAAAGCCCGGTAGATCTCCGATACCCACATCCTTTCCACCCGTTCACATTCTCCACCGGTCTCGATGGGAATATCTTGATGAGAACCGAAAAATATTAATCGTTCGGCCGGAGTTCGGCGACAGATTATGAATAAAATACGCATAAATAATGATCAGGAGGCCTGGCCGCTCCTTTGGGCAGATCCCGTGTATTCGGGAGTGATTTACGTGTACAGATTATTCTTCGAAAACACACAGACAAGACTGGCGAATTTAAATAAACATTTGCGGAGCCCGCGCCTGCCACGACACGACGCGATGGTAGCCTCGTAGCGTGGGGAAATTTTGCGGCACAGCAGCCTAGATCGGTTTCAACGAGGGTCAAAGTGTCCAATGCTCATCTCAATGATTATTGTTTCAATGTGCCTTGCACTCAACACGGAAGGAAAACTATAGTACTCATGGAGTAACTACGCTACATTCTGTATAAAATAGTGTGAAAAACGAATATAAGACGTAAGTTATGCGGATACAGGGTGTTCCAGGATTAAATACGAATATTGAAGGAGTCGATTCTTTGGGTCAAAAAAAGACGTTCTTGTGGTATAATTTTTTTTTCCAAATACGCTTTCTCTGAGCGCCACGATTCCTCAAAATTGGAGGGAAAAAATCGTTTTTTTAACACCTTGGCAATGATAATCAACCAATATTAATGAAAATTGGTAGCTGGGAGTAATTTTTAGCGTTCTTTTCATTTTTGACCTCCAAAAAAGGTTAAATTCATTTTGAAGGGGGGGGGGGGGGTCGAATCTAAAAGTGGCCAAAATTAATGTTTTTAGCGATAAAAATTGATTTTTGACGGCACCACATGATTCAGCGTTGGAAAATATTGAGAAAATGTCAGTTGCGTTTTCCCGCTATAACTCATCGTTTTCGAGATAATAGGGACTAATAGGGAATAATAGGAGCTGATAATAGGGGGATAATAGGGCCCCCACGGAAAGCGTTTTTCCAAAAAAAGTTATACCACAAAAAAGTCTTCTTTAGACCCAAAGAATCGACACCTTCAATATTCGTACTAAATCCTGGGACACCCTGTATATGGAACTATTTCCGATAGCTAAGGGAGAGATAGTTAGTTATTTTATTAGAGACAATCGGCAACTTATAGGCTATTAATGTCATGACAGAAAATACGAAGGGCGAGTATAAAATACTACAATTCACATTCTTAACATAATGGAAGCAAACAATTTCAAGAAGGCGAATATAAAGTGCAATATTTTTATATATGACACATAGAACAAAAGACGGAGGGAAGTATTTAGCAAATAAACACTGTACTGTGTTGTAAAGTTTTTGCAAGACCTAGGTAACCATTTATTGGACGTTTGATATATAATATGGCTCTGGGGTAATTAAGTGATTTAACGCATGTACTTATGATTCCGAAGCTCAGCTTCCGGAGGATCTCTTCCATGACAGATTCCTGTGGCGGGTAGGCGTCCCCGGGCGTCTCAGCGCGCCGTAAAAGCGTCTTATACATACAGAATTATGATTCTGTTGATTAATAAATCGTTATAATTTAGATTGACAGTATGTGGATCATTTTCTACCCGTTAATCGAAATTTAAAAACTGCATCAATTTATGGGTCAAATTTTTAAAAATTGGCAATAATAAAGACAATTTTTGTTCTTAACTAGGAAGAGGGTACACTTCAGATACAAGCTATTCTGCCGTGCTGAGTAAAAACGCCTTATGAGCCTTCAGGCGTTGCCAAATTTCCTCTGGTAAATCACAAATTTTCCGGAAAATTTTTGAATATTTTTCTACCAATTTCTCGGATAATTTTGTTTGTAATTTGATCTAAAGTGTCAGAAAATTTCAAGGAAAAATATTCATAATTTTCCTCAAAAATAAATATTTTACTGCATGAAATTTGGCAACTCTCGAATCTTCATACGGCGTTCTTCCTTAGCACGGCAGTACTGATGGGCAGCTGGCCGAAATCAACAAAACTATTACTCGTATAAAAATGTATAAAAAATGTAATGTAAATTGAAATCAAGAAACGGCCTGCTAACTCCGTTTGTAAAAGAATCTACATGTTACCAGCGGAGGGACTTTGAGAAAGAAAAACTCTTAAATGAAGGTAACTTAAAACCCCAGAGCGGCTGTCCCCCCGCTCTGGATGCTGAGGAATGGTATGTTGAACCGCCGTGACCAGGTATATACCTGGGGATTCGGGCCCCACGACCCCCGACGGACCCCCCGAAACCGCCCTTTTTATCGACTACGTGCCCCCAGGAAGATGAACTATTGCTCTCAGAGAGACTGCGCTGGCCGGGCTTTACAATCGGCTTAGGTTTTTCCACGAGGGCTCCCGAGTGGAGCGACCGCGGCCAGACGAAGTACGAGTACCTCCCCTCGAGTTGAAAGGCGTTCTCCTGAGGTGGCGCTATGATGTGCGTGTTGTGGTTGAAAGACTTGAAAACCGGGCATTTATTCGCTGTGAGGATTGTCACTTGGCCATTGGATAAGTAATCTATGTAGTGAGAAGCATTGCAATAGTTTCCTGAAAAGACAGAAATTATATCACACAAGTTGCAAATATGAAGATGCACTCACAGAAAGAGACCCTCCATTGCACTGAACAATAACAAGTTAGGGCTATGTAGATATACCGTCCGTTCCGGGCTCAAATGTCCAAAGTTCAGGGTGCTGGAGCCGTAGCTTTGACTGCTCCGGGTGCTACAGGCGGAACTTTCGGCCTCTGAGCCCGGAACGGGCGGTATGTCTATATAGCCCGTAAGAACGGCTTCCACGGCCGGAGTTTTTTTTTTTCAGTGCGGCCTCATGGCAATAGGTGGAGGCTTCTCGGGGAGTCAACATTTCCTCGTGGACAATGGGCTAGTTGCGCTGATCACAAAATCGTCTTTGATGCTCAATTCTCGTAGACTAGTTAAAAATTATAAGATCCGTCCAAACAGCAACTTTCTAAGTTCAATATTAACATAGATATCGTCCTTTGGAGAGGCGGGTTTTTTACGTCATCAACCGCAGTAGTGACGCCCTTATTTCGGATCTTATTATTTTGAGCGTTCACCACGTTAGTAGTGTACGCTCTTTCTCGTCGTTTTGCATCGGGTATGTTACTAATGCATCCGTTGTAAAGGATTTCCTTCAATCCCCCTCAATCACAATACGGGTGGTTTCACGATAACTGGAGTAGTTTTGTAGCCGTAACAGACAGCACATTTTTCGGTCATATTTTTAGTAGTAATGATGATCACTCGAATTTTTTTGGATTAATCTACACAAGGTTACGTGTTATAACGCTTTTCAAAGATTTATCGCTCTACTTTTCAATTTCAATATATAAATGGCCGGAAATGTGCAGTCTGTTGAGCTGACTTTGTACCCCGTAACAGACAGCATATTTTCAGAATTTACATAATAATAATTGAAAAGTAGAGCAATAAATCATTAGAAAGCGTTATAATTGAGAAGATTGAAGATGAATACAAATTCGAGTGATAATCATTTCTACTAAAAATATGACCGAAAAATATGTTGTCTGTTACGGCGACAAAACTATCCAAGTTATCGCGAAACGACCCATTCAACCCCTGTGGAGCGCAGAGAGAAAATGCGCAGTTTAAAGAACGACTATGAATACGACCCTTAAGACTGATGGGCTAATTGGACTAGATTTTTCAATAAGTAATTACAAATTCTGGCTCATCCAAAGAAACACCTACCCGCGGGCTGATTGATGAAATTGATAGACAAAGCTATGGACAAAGAAGACAAGAGAGATACGGAGGGATCCTTCAGGTGGCCGTGGGTGGTTGCAATGGACAAAGGAGGTAGGTAATAGACTGACTAAACGGCAACCCACGAGAGACCCTACTATTAGTCCATTATTTAGCACCTTACTCTATAAGAACCACTCATTTCGACCTAAAGGATAGATCCTTGACTCTCTGTGTCTTCTAGGTCCATAGCTTTGTCTATCGGGTTCAACAATTAGCCTGCTGCCGAGGGAAACTAATCGCTCATATATGTAGATGCTCAAAGTGCGAAACCACAAACCTCCATTTGCGACTTTGAAGATCTCCTGTCATAAATGACTTCTTCTTTGGAAAAATAGTGAACGTAATTTCTTAAAAACTTCTTTGTTCTTAATTTTCTGATAGCAGGATATGCTGTATAAAGTTCAAACCATAAAGTTGGCTTGTTTCTCTTCGAGAAAATACAATTGGGGAGGGCAGAGGGAGAAACACTGCAATGTAGATACGCGGTATTGAACTTTGGCCATCATCGATGAATTGTTTCTGAAATGAGCCGGAAACAGTATCGCAAAGCACAGTCCAGTTATAGAGCAGAACAAATACCCTTCACGAGGGAAAAAAAACTTACCGTCAAAATTCAATGTGTGACCGTCTAGCATCTCAGCCAGTACCAGAGCATTACTTCCGGTGTTGATGCCCCGCATAGAGTACCTACACTTGTCTTTATCTTGGAAAATCTGCAGTGTACCTGCCGTCAGTTCGGCCAAGTTAGAGATTGCGGCCACGGCTTTGTTCAGTTTTTTAACGCCTTCCGAACATCGTAGGTGAAAGAGTATGTTTTCGGCCACAGCGAGGAACTGACCTTCCTCTTGGCCACACCATGTTCTTCCTTTTCGGGGCACGGTAGTGATGAGTGCGCCTCGCGGTATTTTATGCGTTACCAATTCGTTGCAAACGAAGACCGGTTGCCCTTGCCCGCCACATTCGTTCAAACAGAGGAGTCCGACGATGAGCGCAAATCCCACCGATGCGCTCATTTTCCCGCTCGGTAGATGATGACGCTGCAGATCAGACCAAAGTCGGATTAATGGACAACCGGTGAATTTTTGCGACTGGATTTGGTCAATTTTTGGGATATATGAATGTTGTATTACTTTTGGAATTTGGACCGATCAGAATCGAGTATTTGATTTCCAAGCAAATCCTAAGGCAAATTTTCGCGAGTGGACTGGGTCGAAGTTTTTAATTGGACGTATTTCTATCAAACGGAACTAAGCGCCAATTTGAGTTCCTTTTGAGGAATTTAGAATCCCGAATAGCGCGTTCTGTCAAACGGACATAAGTGCCATGGAAAAGAATTGCGAGTATAGGACGGAATAAGCCGGACGCCCGATTCCGCCGCCAATCCATGCCCCCCTCTACCTTCCTCACCCTATGGCGCTTAGGTCCATTTGATAGGAATACGTCCAATTTACTGTCAGCCTCCGTAACAACGAAACGAAATTCCTCTGGGCGACAGTGCGTTTACAACATTTGGTTTTCATGCTGGCAGCAGTGACGACCACATCCAAACGTTGGTTGTCAACAATACTGTTAGCTTGAGTAAAGTTTGGTGATAGATTATTGATGTTTAGATGATTAAGGAAGTTCAGTGATTGTTTAGTATTAACGTGATTCTTAATACTAAGATCTTAAAATAAAAAAAAATGATCATTTAAGGTGTTTCGATGGACACCATATTTTGTGTTTGAACGGCATGCGATGTATCGCATCAATTGGTTCCATTTTTCAGCTACTCGTCATTTATCTCCAATTTTGAGATCGCAATTCTGTTATCAGGAGACTACAGCACTTACCTCCCAATTTTAACAAAGAAATTCAACGTAACAAAGGCGTGGTTTTTTAGAGAGAAAATATCGCATTCGATCGCAGTTTCGATATCAGTATCGAATGCGATGTTTTCTCTCTCTAAAAAAAACACGCCTTTATTACGTTGAATTTCTTTGTTAAAATTGGTAAGTGAGTGCTTTAGTCTCCTGACAACAGAATTGCGATCTCAAAATTGGAGAAGAATAACGAGTAGCTGAAAAAATGGAACCAATTGATGCGATATATCGCAAGCCGTTCTTACACAAAATATGACGTCCATCGAATCACCTTAAGGCTCAAATACGTATTGTGGTTTTGTGTCATTATAGTAAAGTTGTTATCGTAATTAAACTTATCGGGTGATTCTTTCCCTTCTGTTTTCTAAATTTCTATCCGAAATTTCTACTTCCTTTTTTGTGATCGTTATTTTGCAGTTAAACATTTTATAACAATTCACTGTTACCACTCTCCAAGGAGTGACCAAGATACTAAAAATGGTGGAACACGGACGGTTATTTTCTGTACTAGATCAAAAGAAGTTCCATTTAATAATTCCCAGATGAGGATTTTTGCTGAGTACAAAAAAAAAATCTTGTATTAAACGGTAATCTCTTTCGGTAGTTCTTTCAAACAAACATCCTGCCACACTTTACGGAGATTTTGCGATTTACTCAATGAAAATTTACGTCTGGGAATTATAAGCTAGAATTGTTTCTGAATAAAGAGGATCTGGGGCTGGAATAGGTTAAGATATTTTTCAAAATCTTCAAAGACTATAACTTGCAGAAAAGGAAGTTCGTACCTTTTCAGTATGTTTATCCCCGGTTGGCTCTCCAGCAACACTAGTAATTCTCAGAGAGAGTTCGCGACAAACATCACTTAAATATGACGTAAAAGAATCTGTCCGATGATCTTGACGCTGAAATGCGACTCTTAAAAGCATGAAATGACGCATTTGCGCACATTGCTGTCACTGAGAACTAGAAAAAAAAATCAATTTTCAGATGATTCTGTCACTATAGAGGGAAAACTTAAGTACAATGAAATCCATTGTGGACGTTTCAGGGGTTTTTCACATCATTATAAGTGCTCGATAGCCGATAGGAAATACAAAAAATATTGAAAGCGAACCTGGAAAACTATTTTCCACGCAAGTTGCTGTCATCCTGACTTTTTAAAACCGTGTTGAAGCTTTTAAAGCCGGAGACCTGACACAATACTCTCCCGGAAAAAAAAATCATAGGCGGAAACAGGAGGTTGCCTGTTGCTTTCAGTTGATCGTTGTTAGGGGCACAAAAGGGGAAAGTACACAGTATGAGGAAAAGTAATCGACCTTGTACTATTATGAGAGGTAGATAACACAAACCAACCAAAACGCATGGTTAATATTTTCGGTTAGTTTTGTTTTTTGTCATTTTTTTGGTTACATTGACCAAATTATTAGGTTGAAAATTTGCAACCCCGTCAATAATAAGATGCGAGCCACCAGGGCCGGATCTTCATCGCATTGGTCACATAAAAATTGACATCAAGAGGAACAAGGGGACATTATTTCACCAGTACACACGGTTCTTCATCCCCATTGGTCTTACAATTAGAGTGATCTACGGTCTCTGTTGATTTAACCAAAAATTGTGTTGCGTAAACGATGTCTTTTCGTTGATCGGACCGAAAAAAGTAACTCAAGGTAACCTGGGATAACCATAAATACGGACATTATTTTTGAAGAATGTAAGCACACCTGTGGGGCGCAGACCTGAAGGGTGTAAAAACTTCTCGCATTTTATTATCTAGTTGATTTCTTAAGAGATTCGCATCCTCTTTTCTCGCCTCTCTCCTTCTTCATCCTCTTCTCCTTCCTCTCCTTCCTCTTTTGATCCCTCTTCTCATTCTTCCTGCCCCTTTCCTCGAAAATTTCTGAAAGATATTGAAAAACAACTGAAATAGATTTTTAGCGGCAATCCGCCGGCATCTCAAGACGGAACCGTGTCAGTAATGAAAGAATTAGGCACATGTGGAATTAGAGGCGCGTTCTCCGTGAAATTTTCACAAATCGTGTATCAGAGTGCTTAAATTCGTCCACCTTGTTTAATGGTCCACTCAATCCAGATTCAATCTGAAAAAGCGAGCATATTAATCTTTCCCAACTTTCCTCGGAAAAAATATTTTATCGGGAGGAACGAGGCAACGTTGAAATGCTCACATGGCACACACACATGGTTCACATGGCGTCAAAACACAACATGGGCCTGTTGAGCCCCATTATTCGATGTATTCGCGAGTATTTTAACGCGAGTTCGAATGATCGCGCCAAACACAGTGCGGCCGGCGTTAAACGCATATTAGCGCCTGCGAGACCTTGGAAATACTTCAAACATTGCGCCAACAGTGCGGTCGCCGTGAAACGAATATTAGAGCATACAAGACTGCAGGAATACTTTTTGCACTGCGCCAAACGCAAATCAGTCGGTCAGTTGTCGTGAAACGCATTTGAGCGCCTACAAGGCTGTAGGAATACTTCACGCATTGCGCGCACAGCACGGTGATTAACCCATACGCGCTTTAATCCTTGTAATTTCTCGGAGTCAGACTCACCAGTCGTGATGCGGCGGACACAATATCCAACATGTGCACTACGCGAGCCTGAATTGACGCGTGTGAAATACAGCGTGACGGAATGGTAAATTCTACCAATCTTTTTTCTCGGTGTATGCAGTTCCTCATTGTAAATTGCAGTCCACTTTGACCACATTTCGTAATATGAAACAAACATTTCTGAATTATTTCAGGCAGAGCATACATGCCATTCTCCGTCCATGGGAAAAACGCTGTAACTTAAATTGAGAATTAAGATTGCCTCGATCAGACCAAAATACCAGGCGATCCCCGAATATTCACTGAAACCCCCCGCAAGCATGGTGAGCGCTTCAGTTTATGCACAAACCTAAAATTGGAAGCTGGGAGGTACTGTATCGTTCCGAAAACCTACTCTTTTCTTTTAAAAAGCAAATTTTATGGTTTTTAAAAGCGATCGCAAACAGATAAAAACTGGCAAGGACCACTGACCATGCCGCTGCGATATTGAGATAAACCAAAAGACCGGAGAGCTTTGATCAATCAAGTCCAAATTGGCATGGAAAAATGTTTACATTTGCATACGTTAAGTAATGCAGGAATGACTTGGGACTGTACGCGTTTCCATTCATTCAGGTATCTTGGCACTCAGAGGAAAGTTCTTTTGGAAAAAAAAATTGAGCCGGATCAGTTCATAAATGAGTCCAATTGGACACAAGGGATATAGCGACGTGAATTGTTTTTCGTGCACTGTTTAAAATCGAGGAGTGAAATTCGGTGCCGGAGTCTATAATATAGACTCCTCCAACACCTCCTTTTTGGCGCGTATACGTAGTATACCGCCTTTGCGATCGTTTCGACCCCCCCCTCGATACAATAACCGAGTCCCCTAGTTCCTTACCGAAAAGTGACTACCGCGAACTTCTGAGATTTTCCAAAGCGTGTAAAAAGTTTACTAATCCGTCAATAATAATGATTAAAATTTGTTTCTCATTCTGGGGCTCGCTAGTTTATGTGTAATGAATACCAAGAGTCTACGTTTCTTGGTTTTTTTTAAAAAAACCTTAGAATGGGGCGCGCTGATTTAAAATATGCATATATAAGCGGAAGCAAGCGAACTGATTCGAGGATGGCTGACCAGTTCGGCACTCCTTGAATGAGAATTTCACTCACTCCGTTTTGTTCACAACGTTGCTTTGACATATCTACACAACACTGTTATCCTTTTTAAAAGTTGGTACTCCTTGCTCTGATAGCCGGGGCCACCAGGATAGTGGTAAGTGAGTAGAGGGGAAATGCCGATCTTAAAACACCTGAGATGTCGAAATGTAACCTAACCTAAGTTCAGTGTTGCCGTGTGACCTAACCCAAGTACAGCGTTGCCGTGTGACCTAACCTAACCTAACCTAACCCAACCTAACCTAACCTAACCAAACCTAACCTAACCTAACCTAAGTCCATTTCAGTCGCGGGTTGCGTGCCTCGCCGACCTAAGGTGCAGATATGCGGGTTGCATACCTTACGGACGGGAGGCGTCCTATGTTGGTCGCGCACCTCGCCTACTACCTCCGCCTACCTCTTCTGTCAACTCCTCCTCCGGCCGCCGTTCAGGGTGCGACCAAGTTTAAAGTCCAGTGGCGTGGCGTGCTTTGCGATTTATCGATTGATCTGTCATTTAAACCTATGAAAAAAGATCGATTATCAGGGTGCTCGCAGCGAACACCTTACTAATCGATTCTTTACCATAGCTTCAAATGGCGAGATATCGACAATCGATCATTCACGCCACGTCACCGGTTTAAACCTGCATCAAAGGCGCAGATCCGCGCTCGGATCGAACGCTGTCCGAACGAGTCTGAGCCTGTCGGGACAAGTCTGAACCTGTTCGGGTCTCTTTTCCCTCGTGCGACCGGGAACAAGTTCCGAACCTGCCCGACGTTGCCACCTCGTGACTCCTTCATCTCTGCGACGTTGCCGCTCCCCCCGGTTATAATTTAATGCTTTTCCACCCCCCCTCCGACCCATGCTGATAACAGGAAAATAAAGTAAGAAACAAAGGGTTCGGTTTATTGGTGATTTATTACCGTTAAAAAGAAAGCGTTACATAAAATGCATTAGAATGAAATACCGTGAATCTTACATCCTAATCGTACAGACGCTTCTTGAAAATCTTACAAACTAAGTATTACAAATTTCAAAGAAAATTGAAAATTCGAGGAAATATTAAAGACAAGAAAAGTCAGTAGATTTTCTTCTCACTGACTGGCTTGCATCACTGCTTGTCGTACGTTTTAATATCCGGCACTGTATCCATCATCACTGAATATTCATCTCGAGCCGATGGAGCGGTTTCAGGAACCTCCAGAATTTTCAATTCATCCCTGGATCTCAAGTCGGTCAATAGAGTTTCACGCGACTTCTCGATGCTAGCCTCGACCCGTTTCTCTAGCTCGTAGAGGCGTTTGTTCAGCCAAGACAGGTTGACGGCGTCGGACTCTTCCTCGGGATCCGCGACCATCTTGATGCGTTTCTTGAGCGCCGTGTAGTTTTTGTCCGAGTCCAATCGTATTCCCTCGAGTACGGGAAGGCTTTTTCCGGTACCGAGGGCTGTCTGCGGTAACGGTCTGCCGAATTTATCCACGGACCCCATGTTGACCTAGCGGATGTAGCCTGCTTCACGTAGCTCCTCCTCGATACTTAGAATCTCTCGCTCCACACCGGTGTTCCCGGCGTTTCTAGAAGCGACCAACAATAGGAGGCGTTCGACCAACTCGTTCGGGTCGTCCCAGTAGACGTAAGTGCGTTTAGACTCCAACGGGACGAAGATTCCGGAGCCGGTTTGTAAATTTGTAGTTTTGGGATAAAGTTTTTTGATGATGTCTTTGTACTTTTTCGCTCTCGTCCCTCGTACCGGGTTGCTCGCGACGTAAGATCTTCTGTGAGCGTTTGTCAGATCGAGAACTTTTTTATACTGTTCCAAGTCGTCGGTGCTGTACTCTTGCGGTGAACGTTTGAAAATGAGGTCGAAAAGACCCTTGGACGGAGCGAACGTTTGGTCGCCGATCAACATATTATCATCCTTATCGAACCGGATCGATTTGTCACCCAGCATCCATTCACCGTTTTGACCCACTCTGACTCCGTTGACGTGATCGAAACTGTCAACGTTCGAAATCATTTCACGAAAATACGACGAGGATATAGGCCCGAAATTAGATCCAACGTACGAGTCCAGAAGCTTGGTATCATCGAGACCCTTGTTATCTTCCGGATCGTCCTCACGAGCATCTTCCCAATCTGATCCTTCCTCCATGTCACTGGCTGAATCAGTATCGGTCGTATCTTCTTCCTCCGCCTTTTTGTCGCTTGTTTCTTCTTTCGAATGGCCTGGCAGGTCTTCTATTTCGGGGTCTTCTATTTTTCCTTTCTTCACCGGTGGTTCCATTTCCTCTTCTTTCTTGATCGGTAGTAACGATGTTTGCATCGGTGAGTCTTTCATTCGCAGGATAGCTTTGAGTGGGTCAGCGATCGGTTTGAACGTTTTCTCTAACGCCTTCGATGTCTCCTCCTCGCCGCGACGCAAAGCGTTGTATTTGCGCTTGATGATCTCGCGCGAGCGTATAATATCGTCCATATGCTCCATGATGATAACTGGCACTGACCGATCGAGGATGGATCACCTCCTTATATAGGTGTCGAAACCTCTCCTATACCGTCCGTTATCTATATCGCTGTCTTTGGATATCACCAGAAAACCGTACTTGTCTTTTCGCCAACAGAGGGCGCACATCTTCTTGAACTCATCGAAGGTCATATCTGTGTTTACGTGGTCATCGTAGACATGTTTCAAGTTCATTTCGTCTTGTCGAAAGAGAACGATTACATTGGCATTGTCCCGAATCAGCTGTTTTGGGATACGGCTGTACGTTTGACACAGGTAAAAACTATCGACCGAGCTATGACGACCCATACTGAAATATTCTCGCATGGTGTTCTGCTTATCACAGGCCACATCGTCGAAAATAAAGATGGAGTCTGTAGCCGCGTCTCTGGGTTTCATGATTTCTGTATTGTCCGAAAAGACGAAGTAACCCATTCCCTCAACATCGCCTAGAATCTGACCTAATGTTTCGTATTTCGGCTGGAATGGAGTTTTCGAGTAGAGGTAGACGTTTCGGAAGCGCAGTCCGTTAGGCTCGAGAAGGAGACACACCATGACGTTGGTTTTTCCACAATTCGATGGTCCGCAAATGATACACCTAATCGAGTCGGGCAGGAGGTCACTGTGCCGGTGTTGCCGATTCGCCATGCTGCCCGAGTGCGGATCGACATTTTTCACCCAGAGGCGCTGACTTTGCTGTTCGAGCCTCATTGCAAGACTGATACCGGACCTGCGTTTGGAGTCGTATTTATATATCCACGGATAGGAAGGTGACCTAACCGGACGGTATCTCGGTTTTGAACAGGTGTTTTTAGGTTCCCAAGTTGGTTTTTGCGGTTTTAAACCTGGTTTCAGTAATTCGAAACAGGGTTTTCCGGTTTTCAATGTGGTTTTGTGGTTTTAAACCTGGTTTCAGTGGTTTAAAACAGGGTTTTCCGGTTTTCAACGTGGTTTTTGTGGTTTTAAACCTGGTTTCAGTGGTTTCAAACAGGGTTTTCCGGTTTTCAATGTGGTTTTTCTCGTTTTGAACAAGGTTCTACCGGTTATAATTGTGGTGTTTCTGGTTTGAATCAGGGTTCCTTCGGTTTCAAATGTGGTTATATTGCCTCCTTGACTCGGTTTTTGGAGATTAAACTGGATTAAAGTGGTTTCAAAGGGGGTATTCTCGGTTCTGAACTGGAGTTTGTCGGTTTCCAATGTGGTTATTATGGTTTTAACAAGGTTCCGGAGATGACAATCGTGTTTAATGGTTTTAACCTCGGGTTTTCTGGTTCTGAACAGAGATTCTCCGGTTTGGAATGTGGTTATATCGGTTTTGGGCTCAGTTTAAGGGGGTTTTAAACTGAAATATGGTGGTTCCTAAATGTGTTTTGTGGTTTAAAACCTGGTTTCATTGGTTTTAAACCTGGTTTCAGTGGTTTTAAACCTGGTTTCAGTGGTTTTAAACTTGGGTTTCCCGGTTTTCAATGTGGTTTTCCTGGTTTGAAAAAGGGTTCCTTCTGTTTCAAATTTGGTTATTTTGGTTTTTTATTTCGGTTTTTGAGGTTTAAACTCGATTACTGTGATTCCAAAGTGGAGTTTTGCGGTTTTAGACTTGGGTTTCCCGGTTATAAACTGGGTTTTTCCGTTTGGATTCCGCTTCTGATTTTCAACTTTGTGAACGGGTTCACATAAGTGTTTTAAAGAGTTTCCTGACCAATCAGAGCTCAGTCGAGGAACGGTATATAAGAAGCTGCTCGTGTTGTGCGAAACTTAGTTGACATCATGGCGTTGAAAAGGAAACACGGGAACGGTGTGTTGAACAAGCTCATCAACTTGCTCCCGATCGAGGCGCATATTCCGGGAGGGTACCGGTACTGCGGGCCTGGAACGAAACTGGAGAAGCGTCTGGCTCGTGGAGATGCTCCGATCAACGGACTGGATGCTGCTTGCAAGGAACACGACATGTTTTATAGCAAGAACACTGACACAGCCGAAAGGAACAAAGCGGATCTGGAGTTGGCCGACAAAGCCTGGCAACGCGTCACAGCGGGAGATTCTTCACTCGGAGAACGTGCCGCTGCCTATGCCGTCACCAACGCCATGAAACTAAAAGCGAAAATGGGAATGGGAAGTCCCAAGAACAAGACCAAGAAGAAAAATACACCGATCGTCGGTTCGTGCATTTCGAAGGATGCCAAAACACCTCCCAAACGAAAGAAAGTCACTACCCGTGTGATTCCACTACCGAAAGAGGGGGATGCAGGTGTGAAAGTGGTGTTGAAGCAACTCGGCGTGAAGCCTGATTCTATCGATCCGACGTCCAAGAAAATAAAGTCTACCATCGCCAAAAAATCGAAGGAGGTTCGTGTCGGCAAAGGTCTCTATCTCGCGCCTTACCGTTCCGGATACGGACTCTACCTGAGACCCTGGGCTCCTGATTTAAACTAATTAACGAGCTACCACTGAAACCGTTGACCGATATCGAGTTGAAACGTGTGGCGAAGAAACTCAAAATCCCACATTTTCGGGGTGTTTTTATGCGCGATCAACTGATCAACATGAAACCCGAAGAAAACGAGTGTGCAATCATCAATTTGGATTCTAGTAAAGGATCTGGAACACATTGGGTCGCCTACAGCAAGAGAGGCTCTCGTACCCTCTACTACAATAGTTTTGGTGATGTTGCGCCACCATCGGAACTCACTCGATACCTCGGTGGTAGCTCGTTAATCGAGTACAATTTCAGCGCAGAGCAGGCTTACGGAACCGTCATTTGCGGCCATCTTTGTCTCTCGTTTCTTATAAAAGCAGCGCGTCACTGGGATCCGACGTCACAATGAGTGAGACTATCCTGCTGAGTGGAAGGAGCAACGTGCTCGAAAATGTTTTCTCACCACCTCTGGTGCTGGATCCCGGCAAAACCCATTATGTTGGACTCGTCGAGTTTGTCGCTTACAACGCGATACCGAACGTGGACCATACGAATCAAAAGTTTCGTTACGGGGCTGACAAGGAAGAGATCGTTATACCTCGTGGAGCCTACGAAATCACAGCTATAGAAGAATACCTGAAAGAGAAATTGGGCGCCGACAATCTCACGCTGAAAGCCAACAACAATACTCTAAAGTGCTCCCTCAAATGTGCATACGAAGTGGATTTCAATAATGAAGCTTCGATAGGTCGATTGTTGGGATTCGAGAAGAAAGTTTACGAAGCAAATACGTGGCACGAGTCTGCATTGCCTATCGATATTTTCACCGTCAACACGATCAGGGTCGAATGCAATATCGCGACAGGATGTTATATGAACGGATCCATCGCTCATACGATTTTCGCCTTTAGCCCCAATGTCCCACCCGGCTACAAGATGGCGCTGTCTCCGCGGACAATCATTTACAATCGTATAAATACCTCGACGATCGATCGATTGAGTATCAGTATTGTCGATCAAGACGATAAGCCGGTCGATTTCGGAGGAGAAGTGGTGACTGTTCGTCTGCATATCAAATCAGATGGGTAAGCGAAGAGGCTTAAATAGGTCGTGCGCTTTGCATCTCAAGCTCAGTCCGAGACAGACGCGCAAGCGCTTAACACCTTACTTCAGAAGTGCTCTCCAGCAACTCGGATACATTGTTATCGATTGATCGTCGCCATGGATCGTTTCAAGGACATCAAGTATTATCAGGATCATAAATATCACCCGTACATCTCCAGTTTCCGGAACACCGACGAGATCCGGATTCCGATCAATAGCCAGGATTTGTATACCGTGCCCGGTGATTCCAAAATCTACATTGAAGGAACTCTGACCTACACGCCAAAGAGGGCTGACGCGGCTGCTGACGATGGCAAGACTGTACTTTTATCCAACAACGCCTTCGCCTTCTTATTCGATCAAGTGCGTTACGAGTTGGACGGCAAGGAAGTGGATCGAGCCAAGAACGTGGGCATCTCCAGTACCGTCCGCACCCTGCTGACTTGCACCAAGGATGAAGTTGCGGGACTTGAAAACGCCGGTTGGGGCTCACCCGTTGTCAACGTGAGCGACAAGTCGTTCAGCGCTCTCATTCCGCTGAGTCTCTTCCTGGGCTTTGCTCACGATTACAAGGGCGCCATTTTCCGTCAGAAACAAGAACTCGTGCTCATCCGTGCTCGCACCGATAAGAACGCATATACGCTGAAGGAAGGTGCCGAATCTGATGCTGCATCCCTCAATCTCACCAAAGTTCAATGGCTCATGCCGCAAATCAAGTACAATTTGAGTGTGGAGAAAGCCATTCTGGACGAGATCAGACGTGACACTTCTTATCCGTTGTCGTTCCGCAGCTGGGAATTGCACGAGTACCCTCAATTGCCGACCAATCAAAGGGAGACTTGGAAGCTCATGACGACCAGCAATGTGGAGGCTCCGTCATTCATCGTTCTAGTATTCCAGACCAACAGATCCGACAACGAGAAGGTGGATGCCAGTAAATTCGACCATATTAAGCTGCGCTCTTTCAAAGTCCATTTGAACAACAATTCTATCCCGTACGAGAATCTGAACGAGGATTTTGACAACGACAAGTTTGCTTTCTTCTATCAGAACTACCTCAACTTTATAACGGACTTTTCACAAGAGGAAAAGCTGTGCGAACCTCCTCTCTCCAAGAAGAAGTTCAAAGAAGAGAATCCGATGTTCGTGATGCGATGCTTGTACGAAGATGTTCTGAAACCGGGCCCCCTGGATATTCAAATCGATTTGGAAGCACACGAAAATATCCCACAAGGAACATCCGCTTACGCTATTCTGGTTCACAACGTAACGTTCTCTTATCAATCACTTTCAGGAACTGTAAAGAAAATCCACTGACTTTTCGTGTCTTTAATATTTCCTCGAATTTTCAATTTTCTTTGAAATTTGTAATACTTAGTTTGTAAGATTTTCAAGAAGCGTCTGTACGATTAGGATGTAAGATTCACGATATTTCATTCTAATGCATTTTATGTAACGCTTTCTTTTTAACGGTAATAAATCACCAATAAACCGAACCCTTTGTTTCTTACTTTATTTTCCTGTTATCAGCATGGGTCGGGGGGGCGAGGTGGAAAAGCATTAAATTATAACCGGGGGGAGCGGCAACGTCGCAGAGATGAAGGAGTCACGAGGTGGCAACGTCGGGCAGGTTCGGAACTTGTTCCCGGTCGCACGAGGGAAAAGAGACCCGAACAGGTTCAGACTTGTCCCGACAGGCTCAGACTCGTTCGGACAGCGTTCGATCCGAGCGCGGATCTGCGCCTTTGATGCAGGTTTAAACCGGTGGCGTGGCGTGAATGATCGATTGTCGATATCTCGCCATTTGAAGCTATGGTAAAGAATCGATTAGTAAGGTGTTCGCTGCGAGCACCCTGATAATCGATCTTTTTTCATAGGTTTAAATGACAGATCAATCGATAAATCGCAAAGCACGCCACGCCACTGGACTTTAAACTTGGTCGCACCCTGAACGGCGGCCGGAGGAGGAGTTGACAGAAGAGGTAGGCGGAGGTAGTAGGCGAGGTGCGCGACCAACATAGGACGCCTCCCGTCCGTAAGGTATGCAACCCGCATATCTGCACCTTAGGTCGGCGAGGCACGCAACCCGCGACTGAAATGGACTTAGGTTAGGTTAGGTTAGGTTTGGTTAGGTTAGGTTGGGTTAGGTTAGGTTAGGTTAGGTCACACGGCAACGCTATACTTAGGTTAGGTCACACGGCAACGCTGAACTTAGGTTAGGTTACATTTCGACATCTCAGGTGTTTTAAGATCGGCATTTCCCCTCTACTTAAGTGCAATCTGTGATGAGCCTCGAGACTCATTAGACCATTTGCTAAACGTGGCTCATACAGGAGTCCACTAAGCCCTCTCGTCCCCACGCTCCTGATCACTGCGTCGGCGTCACGAAGAACAATGGGCCTTGGGTCCCAACGCGGCCGATACCCGTACCCCAATTACTCACGCTTCATTAACCATTTCACCGTCACGCTAGGATTCATCCAATTTTCAAAAAAAATTGTTTCGCATGTATTTAGCAATTTTTTCCTTACTCTCCGTTAAAACACAAATAAAAAGAGACCTCATTCATAAAAATCGGCCGAATAGAAGAGAAGTTACAGTAATCGAAATCCGAAGAAATCAACAAAACCTCGACTCCTCGATACGAAAAATAAAATGAAGGGGAAAAAAAGAAAGTATAAATTACAATTAAATATAATTGACCTCAAAATTTGACAAACAATTCATTTATATACCTAACGCTGAAAAAACTGGGAGAAATTACAAAAAATTTGCCTCTTGCAAGGGCTTCTTTGTAAGAATTTTGACCTGAAGACAACGGTCGAATAACAGCAGTACTCCATACAATACACGGTGTGCCTGAACGAGTTAAACATTTTTCATACGTCCAAATCGAAAAATCTTTATATTTTTAACTACAATGTTTCTTGAATCGTTTAAGCAAAAAAAAAAAAAAAAAAAATTCCGTCGAGATTCTGGAACGCAAAGGCGCTTTAAAAGTATTCTGGGCTATAATAGCTAAATCACCGGTAGTAAATTCGTTATATTATTAAAAAGAAATTGACTCCATAGTTTAATTCCTTAGTTTCTTGAATACGATTATTTTAAGCACTTAAACATTTATACCACCAATTTTAGCCATGGGGTGATTTCCTGAGAGCCGATAATATCACGAATTTCTCATAGAACCCCTCAACAGTGGCTTGCTTTTTTGGCAGCCGATTCGGCCATCGAACCGGAGTTTAAATGGAAGCTGATAATAACCCAAAGCTCTGAGAAAAATTTTGAGATGAGTATAAGAACGGTTTGTTGTAAGTAGCGAGGAGAGGCGGGCAAAGCGGCTAAAATCCTATCTAATTTTTACAGTTTTTCTGTTGAATTAATGTTGCCGCGGGCTTCTGACTGTCCACACATAGTTCTGTTCAGCATATCGATACATAAGTATTTACATTTTACATACGTAGAATCTAATTTTCACGTCGGGGAGTTGACATATTTTGATTTTTTCGATTTTATACGGAAAATTGATGGTTTTTTCGGGATTGAAATTATTATTGTTTCATGAAAAATAAATGCACCCAAAATGACTATAGCATATTGATTCTTACACATTTGCACTCACAAAATTGGTTGGTAAATTCAACGAGTGGGTGCATCGACCTGGTATATCAAGTTTCTTCTGCAATTTTTTACGGCAAATCAGTAGATTTTCGGGATGTAGATTGCTTACTTTCAATTCATGAATGAATAAAGCAACGACATGGTTGAACTTCTTTGCATGGAAAGACGTTTAAAATAACAAAATCAAGACGTATTTAATGCAATTGCATTTATATCGAGTCAATTTCTTTTCAATAATATAACGGGATTTTTACTACCGGTGATTTGGGTATTTTAGCCCCAAAATACCTTTAAATCGACTTTATCTTCTAGGAGTTCGACAGAATTTTTCCTTTCTTCGCTTAAATTATTCCGTAGCACTTTTCTTCAAGAATCTGATAAGATTTTGCTTGAGGCAGATCAAAAAACTTAAATTCGATCGAATAGCTTTCTACTTTCACAATACACGGTCTCGTCAAGGTGCGTCTTTGACCTCGCAGTGTTGGATCGTGAATTCTCTTTTTATGCTGTTTGCCTATTTTGAAATCTCTGTAAATGAAAACTAAAGAGGTTGATATGTGCGAGTTAATGACGCGCCTTATCAACACATTGTGTTGGAGTTCACTGCTTGTTTTCTCTATGATTCATTCCCGTTTGTGGCTCCATGAGGGAGGGTTGTCTTGACTCTCAGTATAAAGGGACTCTACATCGACCGAGAGGCCCAGGTTGTCTGCGACGAGCGTCCGCTATGAGGAAAGAGGAGATGACACCAGCTCGGTTGTGTTCGTCGAAACGTCGCGAAAAAAATTTCGCGGGATTTCTGCGGCGGTGCCGAGGCGAGTGGTTTCCCGGGACGGGAATGACGGATATGGGTAAACAAACCATTCGGGACGAGTTACTCGCAATAACGGACAATAACCTCTTACACGGGCAAAAACGCCGCCCCGCGCGCCGGCCCCCGGTAACTTCTGCACTTGAGACGCGATCAACAGACCCGCCGCACGGTGGGCGAGTTACGTGTCGATGGAGGAGCTTTTAAAATACGGATTCCGGCTTCAGTTTGATAATTCACGGGTAAGTTGGAAAAATTTACGCATGGGAAGTTATTTATTCGCATATTGCGTCTATTTTGCATGATTAAGTACATAGAAATGGTTAGCCAAAGATACATATTTTATTTTATTTTATTTTTATGAAATAGTAGCAATTGGGTGGTTTCAGGATAACTGGAATAGTTTCGTCGCCATAATTTGCTGTTTCAGCTATTTCGGCGGTTTCATCTAGCGGAGATTATGATAAGACGAATTTTGAAGGGAGCTCGATTTCGAAAATTTGAGACTTATGGCTCTCCTGCTATCATGACAAAGTACTGCCTTCGTAAGGAAGAACGCCGCATGAGCTTTTAGACGCTGCTGAAGTTCCTTTAATAAAATACGAATTTTCAGGGAAATCTGTGTCTACTTTCCCTCCAATTTTTCAGAGAAATTTATTCGCTCTCAGACCTAAATTATCTGAAAATTTCCGAAAATATTCACAACTTTCCTTGAATATGGACTTTTGATTTGAAGAAATCTGACAACTCTCGAATGTTCATACGGCGTTTTTCCGTAGGACGGCAGGGCAGCTCAAACCCTCGACCGAATCCAGTCGCAAAAATTCGCCTCATGAATCCGTATAAGTTGTTCGTCATCTCGCGGTGACGTTCCTGAATTTGGACTTATTTATGCTAAAAGGAACTATGTGCAAGTGAAAAGATGGGGTGTGCTCGTGGTGAGCCGGGTAAGGAACAATGTAAAAGTGGATATAGTTCCTTTTGAGAAAATGGAAATTGGGACTTTACATTGAATTAAAAGGATCTGAGCGCTAACTCATGAGCCGTGGGGCGTGGGCATGATTGTGGCAAGAACCATGTGGACAGAGCTCATGAGTTACTGGCGTCACTGGCGCTTTAAAGTCCCCATTCATTCTTATGCTCCTCAACTAACGAGCACACCCCATCTTTCCACTTCAGGTCTCGATAGACGATCAAATTCCCGAACCAATTACCATCAAAGTGTCGGGAGTCATCAGTCTTAAACTCATTAATTTGCTTAATTTTAAAATGAAAACTTGGCAGAAATTTTTCCTGTGGCAGGATATGATGGATGGTAGCACTCCATTCTGATCTTACTTTGAACAAAATAGTGCGGCCCGTCAAAATTTGATGGTAGATGGTGACCATCAGTCATCAGCATGTCTACTTTGATCGGAATTGGTTCGGAATTTGATCGTCTATCCAGGGCTTTCCACATAGTTCCATTTAGCATTAATACGTCC
Organism: Bemisia tabaci; assembly: GCF_918797505.1. NCBI lineage: Eukaryota > Metazoa > Arthropoda > Insecta > Hemiptera > Aleyrodidae > Bemisia > Bemisia tabaci. The sequence goes on along the minus strand of NC_092800.1, from coordinate 46,120,121 downwards.
ATTTTTCCGGTCCATCCGTGCTTTTCCACGCGATTGACTTGATGAAAAGACGCGAAATTTTAGCCGGCGCGGCGCGGGTCCAGTCGGCGCTGACTGCGTATCTGACCGCGGCGGGCGATTCAATAAAAACGCAATGATTTCCTCTCCTTTAACGGCCCATAAAATCGGGACCATTCCCGAGCTCCGACTCGTTCTGCTCTTTATCTCGCGGGTCCTGGACCTGGACACCCTTTCCCTTTCTTCGGGGGGGGGGGGGGGTGCTGGGGGCGCGGACAACTTTCACTGCCACGTTAACTTCGTCGTTGGACGTGATTTGCCCGCGATAAGCTGGATATACGGGTCCGTTCCGAGACGATATATTTTAGACGGCACGCACTCCTATCTTTCCAATACAGTCAAATTTACTCTCGGAAGTTAACTCTTAGATTCGCCTAATGATGACTGATTACCAAAGAGTTGGAGAATTTATTGGTTTAGCGATTCAAATCTCGACAAATTCGAGCGGCGAAGTGCTCAACCCAACAATTCTTCTTTTTTCTCACGAAAGAACGTAACAGTAGCGTGGCGTGCTTTGCGATCTATCGATATTTCCCATTTGAAGCTGTGGTAAATAATCGATTATTAAAGTGCTAGCTGCGAGCACCCTGTTTATCGATACTTTTCCGTGGGTTTAAATGGTAGATCAATCGATAAATCGCAAAACACGCTACGGTACTGGAACGTAACTACAATTCAATGTTGCTAAATTTATCCTACCAAATTGCATTTTTATCAAGAAAATCTTAGGAGTTTTTAACTGGAAATTCAGATATTATTATAACTGATAAATTTTGGACAAATATTGCATAGCACATTCTTGTAAAAAAAATCGAATTGTTTCAATCAATTTTGCAATCTTGGAGTAAAGTTACGTTCCTTCGTCCCGGAAAGGACGAAGTTACCAATCATCATTTGTGAACTATCGTTCATTCATTTTTTAACAGCTCGGAAATTGGACGTATTTCTATCAAACGAACCTAAGCGCCATAGGATGAAGAAGATAGAGGGGGGCTTGGATTGGCGGCGGAATCGGGCGTCCGGCTTATTCCGTCCTATACTAGCAATGATTTTCCATGGCGCTTAGGTCCGTTTAATAGAACGCGCTATCCGGGATTCTAAATTCCTCAGAAGGAACTCAAATTGGCGCTTAGTTCCGTTTGATAGAAATACGTCCAATTGTAGTTCGTAAAACAAAAAAGTGCAAAGATACAAACTTGAGAAATTCATTTGAAAATTTGTGAGTAAAAAAAACATTACTCACGGAGCACTCAGGAATTTCTTAAAAGTAAGGTTTTCCATCATACCTGTAACAATCAAAAATTGTATGAGCAATGAAAAAATGAGAAATTAATCAATTACTTTTCTGTAGTCAGGAGTTTCTAAAGTATTTTCTCCAAATTGTTAAAACTCCAGGAACTATTTCTCAAGCAATTAAAATCCTAGAGCCACACAAAAAATTCTTGAAAAGATGCAAATGCGCAATACGTGAAGACATACACAACCTCTTCTGCAACAGTCTTAAAAATAAGACTTTTATAACCGATGAGCAGTTATGTGAACCACAAAATCTCGTGCAAAAATACTAATGCGAAAAGTATGTTTTATATGTATATGATCACTTGCTAGTCTACAGATGTATTGTTAAAATAAGTTACTTCATTATTTGTATATTTGCCTTATGCTCCTGTTAATTATCTTATCGACGCCCCCCTCCCTTTGCATCCTATTCTTGATAAGAAATGAAGCATCCTTTCTCTCTATCTATTTATCCGATAAAGTACTTACACAGACCCAAAATTGCTACCTTTACAATAGCGTGCGACTCGTGCGAGTTAAACGTAAAAAATTCAATTGCTGATTCAACAAATCAATTGCTAAGAAAAGTGACTGCAATGTTCCAGATTTTACAACACAAAAATGCTACTTTAACCACCCCCGTGGTTAAATTAGCTTACAATGATGGTTAAAGTAGCATTTTTGCGTTGCAAAATCTACGTTGAAACTTTGCAGTCACTTTGTGTAGCGATTGATTAACATCAGCAATTTAATTTTTTTCGTGTACTTTCGGAAGTCAACGCTCAGATTCGCGAGAAAATAAGGATTTCTAAAGTGCTCAGTTTTTTCTGATTGAAAAACTCGCAAGTTTTAGAGGGTGATTCCCTCTGGAAAAAGTATCAGTTCATTGACCGACGAAGAGGGCCAATTTTTTTATTCGCATCCATTGTTTTTAAATGTAAATTTCTACCTAAAATCAGCATTTCCCGATCGAATCCCTCGAACCGCATGTCACCGGTCGCGCGTGTGCGTTTCAGCGTCGCAGCGCGCGGTGGATCTCCTGTCACTCAAGCCGATTTAAGCCACGCTCCCACAGATAGCGCGCGACGCTATATCAACCGCGCCGGTCCAATAATTATTATAATTTTTAATTATTATATTATTATAATTATTATTAAATGGAGAGTAAAGACAATTTGAATCCATTTCCGATTGGTCCCCGTATTTTAGGCCTCCACAGTATCACAAACGGGAATAAATATTACATTTTCACCAGTTGCGAAGATTATTATCTGGAATGGATCGAGGAATCACGGGTTCAACAAGGAGCAAGTGGAATGAGAGAAGGAACGAAGAAAGGAATTTGAGAATGAGCCGACGAAAGATTACGAAAAATTTCAATTTGTGTAATCTTTATTCCCGTTTGTGACTCCACGAGGGGGGTTGTCTTAATTCTCAGTATAAAGGGACTCTAGACTACATCTGCAAAAGCACCGATCTACGTAGAGAAGCTGATGACACAAACGTTGTTCCTAAAATGAGCTGTAAGTGGCTATGAGTGGTAAGTGGCGATGAGTGGTAAGCATGAGTGGTTCGTAATTTCGAAATGTGGTCTGCAATGAGGAACTGCCATTTGTGGCTCATTTAAAAACTGAGGTATGTGCCGTATTAATGACCAAAAAGCGCGATTACAAATACCTAAATTGCGGTGTATCAGATTTCCAATCCTACTTTATTTTTTCCAAGAAAAACAAGCCACCTTCATAAATAACTTGAAATACTAAATATTCTGATAACAGTGTGAAAAATTAAAGAGATTTTCAATAAATAACATTGGAGAGATTTTGAAAATTTGGTCGTTGCTCTTCTTCTCACAAATAAAGCAACACTGATGAAGCGATTCGTGTTGCAAAAGTTTATTGCAACTGACAAATTTAAAATTACTGAAATTCGGTAAAAATGTAATACATTCATCGTTCGATATCTCCTTGAATGCCAACTGTTTCATATTTAAACGAGAAAAAAACACTGAGAAACGAGGCTCCAACTGTATATGTGAGAAGGTGGTAAAATATTGCTGGTTCCACAGTATTTTACAGAAAAAACAAGGTCAAAAATTTCAATTAGAGTCAAAAATGTTAAGCTCTACTTTGTGACTTGCACTCAGTAGAGACTCCCCTCAAGACTGAGGGGGAAGAGTGTTCAACTCAGGCAGCTTGCATCGGAGATCAACATTTTTGACTCTAATTGAAATTGTTGACCTTGTATTCCTCGCAAAATAGTGTGGATCCAGCATTACTTTACCTCTCGTTAAGATTTACATTAATTATCTATCTTTACTGCTATGTGAGTATATTGCATTTTTACCAAATTTTACCAATTTCAACTCCTTCTTTCTCAGATCCAACAGTTTTTACTATTTCACAAAACCACTGCTCCCGGTGGCGCGACTAAGATCGTGTCGCGGGCTGCTTGTGGAGCCGTGGCTTAAATTGTCTCATCGTCCGGTGATTTATCCGCCGCTAGCGCCCGTTTCTCTCGCTTTTGTTTATTATGATTTTTGACTTGTTTATGAATTGTTCCCGCGTGTTTACCGCCGCGACCTCCCTGTCGCTCACACGTCGCCCAAGTCCCGGCTATTTCGGGCTCCAAGCCCGTACCTTTTTCCAGTTCATATTTTTCCCCCCTTCCACGGGACCACCGCGATTTTGGGCGAGGAGAGGCGGGCACGCCATCCGACGTTCCAGGAGATTCCTCGGTGACGTTCAGAAAAAAAAGAAAAAAAAAGTAACGCTACCCTACTGATACGGCCAATTTTAATACTTCCAAGATAAAAAAAAAATATTAACGGTTTTTTTTCCCTTCATATTTTAGTCCGTGTGTAAAATTATATTGACAATATCGAAATGAGAAAATTAAGAGAGAATGAGGTGTTGTTATTGTAACTCATATTTTAAATGAAATGTTAATTTCTTCTTTTGATTCATCTTTTCAAATTATCTTTAGTAAATACTTGGTTTCATTTCTATCCTTGAAATTTCCGATATAAAATATCGACGGTGAAACTACCAAACCACGTATCTCGTTTGCGGTGTTTAAAAATCTACGCTCACATTTTATTTTTTTGAAGTAGACCAAATCAACATCATTCCTTGAAATTTACACGGAATTTTCTCCGCACAAAGAGGAAAAATCACAGAAATTTTCAAGACTAGATGATAAGTAGTTTTTCATTTAAAAAATAAAGTATGACAGGAAGTCTGCGACGTCGCAAACCGAGATACGTGGTTTGGTAGTTTCACCGTCGATATGCCTTAAATGTACATTCTTTTTTTTTAAATGAAATTGATTACTTCATTTTAAAAACATTTACATTTTTAACGTGGTAAATATTTGTAAAACCTTTTCCGAGCAACGGCATCGATATGAATCTCAATGAGCCGCAGTTGTGATGAAAGAAACTATACAAAAATTAATAAAGGAGGAAAAAAACTAAGAAGCACGCAATTTTTTGTTTTTAACTTATTTGTACATCGACTCTCTTGAGTCAAATACGTCTAATTTTGAGCGTTTGGTTGCGCTTACACCACGCTGCAGCACAGTAAAAGCCCAAAACATAAAAGAATAAATTTGAATGCTTTGGAAATCATTAAATTTGACACGGAACCAGTATTATATTTACAAAAAACACATTATATTTTCCAGTATTACATACTTCTTTTTCAGCAGTTTAAAAGGGAATAATCAATGCAGAGAGTGCAAACATTTCAAAATCATCAGTTGAAAAACGCTGACTCCGCGAATTTAAATATTAGAGCCTAACACAGAGCGGAGCGGCGTGTTAGCAGCGCAGAACGCGCACTGGCGCCTACAAACCTAACGGGATACTTCACGCATTGAGCAACGCGTGAAGTATCCCGTTAGGTTTGTAGGCGCCTGTGCGCGAGTGATTGCCTGCCGCGCCGCAACGCTTTAAGCAACTATTTCGCATCAGAGGCGTTGCACAGTATCCTGTAAGATTGAAGTTGCACGAAATAACTAGTTGAAGAGGACTTTCAAGTTTGACTGCATCTGTTACTGAACAATGTTTAATTTGGCATTGGAGCGTTTCGTAGGCTCCCACTTTGGTTTTCATCTTATCATATCCATACAGTGTACACATAAAGATATGTTTTTATCTGCTCTTAGAGTCTGTTCTCTTTCATGACTTGATTCATGAATGAAATGTTTTTAAGAATGAAGGTAGTAGTAGTATGCATTTATTTTTGAGGTGGTTCCTGTCATTTAAATGAAAATTAAAAATGTGGACATAACATGTCCACAATTTGGACAATTTTGGACATATTCATGGTTGGACATTAAATCGTGTGGACTTAATAAAGACTGGACTTAACGTTTAGTGGACATAAATAGCGGTGTACATTTATTCAGTGGACGAAAGGTAGGTGGACATAAAGTCCTGGAAGCGGACTAACACATTCAGAATAGATTAATCTGGGATAATTTTATTTAATGCTTCTGATGTCGAAGCACGAAGACGGTAATTTTTTTTTTTTTTTTTTTAATAATTTATTGGGCTAGCGGTAGTGTGGTTTTCTCAAAAATGACGGTTGAAATTTTGGTGAGCGAGTTTGTTCATGTCAACGGTGCTCATCTTCTTCGGGGAGCTTAAAACCGCGCAAACATAGTAACAACTGCTCGCTTCTCTAATACGAACGTATTAGAGCTTTCCCGCTTGTTTTGGATTGTTATTGGAAATTTTACGGAGAACAACAGATTTGTTCAATGAAATTTTCAGCTCACATACTGCTGCGTTTCTATGTCACTTTGTGTTTACGTTTACTGCTCTGTTGGGTAAGACGAAAGAACTGTGACACGGTGTCTGTTCTGCCATGCTAAGGAAAAACGCCGTATGAATCTTCAGGCGTTACCAAATTTCCTGTAGTAAATCACGAATTTTGGGAGCGTTTTTAAATATATTTCTTCAAATTTTTCAGACAATTTTGTTCTCAATTTTTCCTAAAATGTATAAGAATATCATGAAAAACATGCACCAGTTTCCTCGAAAATACATATTTTATCCGGGGAAATTTGGCAAATTTCGAATGTTCATACGGCGTTCCTCCTTAGCGCGGCGGTGTTGCAGCGCGCTGGTTGATGAAGATGAAGACATCAAATCTCCCGTCGCGTCGCCGTCGGCTGGAGCTGAATGGCGCACAAGGGGTTGGATCCGTAGGAGAGGTCGGACAAAATCTGGAAACTTTAAAAGCTTATAACTTTGTTAATACAAAACTTGGAGGCTCTAATGATGGTTCCAATGGTTTCCTCGTGAAATTTTCTTCAAAAAGCACCCCTTGAAATTTAAAATGTGAGGAAATAAACATTAAAATTTGCAATTTTAGTCAAGTATTTCATGTGCGACCTCTCTCATTGACCAGGTCCACTGAGCGGCGGCGAGGGACAGGACGCGACAGCCCGATTAATTGCCACCGTTTAATCAAGCATCCAGGCGCGGGCGCGGGCGCGCGCCCCGTGGCCCGTGCCAATCGCCATAATCCGCCATTTATCCCGGCGATCCCGCGAAATTATGCGCAAAGCGCGTAATACGCAAACCGTCCGCTGCGCACGCCGCCACTCGCCGCACAGCGCTGCCAGAACAGGGCTCAGAGTAGTGTCCACCGTGCGCAACAAGCATATGGTCCAAATGCGGAGGGTAATATACACGGAGCAAAAAACTGCGTGCATGAGACCCGAAGTTGAAGTCATATGGATCTATGAAGCACTACCGAAGTGCCTCGAGTTCCGAACCGAAACTCACCCGAACTTCGGCAGCTCTACCTCAAATTTTCAAATGCGTGATCCGAAAACTTCAGAGATCCATTATGACCTCAACTTCGGGTCCCACGCACGAAGTTTTTTTCTCCACGTACACTGATTGATATGTACTACACTATTTTGATTTCTCCTCTAGGGTGTTAATGGCTCAAATGTTAAAAGCACCAAATAAACGTATCTACCAACGAACCAACCTACTTTCTCAATAAACGTACTTGAGAAAATGTGAATTATAATTGGACGTATTTATACCAAACAGACCTATGTGGAGGTGAGGAATATGGGGTGTGCTCGTTAGTTCTCTGGCCGTAAGAGTGAATGAGAATAATAAAGCGCCAGTGACGTCAGCGGCGACGATGGAGACTTCAAGCCGCGGATCCGTGTCTTTAACTCATGAGCCCTGTCCACAAGGCTCTCTTGCCATGCCCGCGGCTCATGCGTTCCGCATTCAGTTGGCACATAGGTCTGTTTGATAGAATGTAATATCCCGCTTTTCCAATTCTTCAAAAGGATTCACGCCCACTTTTACATTGCTTCTTATGCAGCTTCCTATAGCACACCCTGAGCACACCCCATATTTCTCACCTCCACATAGGTCTGTTTGGTAGAAATATGTCCAATTAAAGGGACACTTTTGTCCTCTTTTCTCTAATTTTTGAAGACGGAGCGGCATCGTGGCGCGTAATTCCTTTTGGTAATTTAGCATGTGCGTGCTTCCGGCAGCGTCCCCGCGAAACCTCGCGAGGAAGTTGAGTCTCTCCGGGCGTTTCGGATCCACAGAGTGCGGCGGCGGCGTCGCTAATCTCCTTACTCGATTTTTAATGGGCGTCAACTCGTCGCTTGAATGTCATAAAGACGTAACTCCATTTCGAATTGAACCCTGTACTCCATATAACTCAATGCTCTCCCGGGCTCATCTTAGAGTGTGGTTACGCTACTTTGTCAGCTAAGCGAAGGACTCCGCGTTTTGAGTTATTGCGTGACCACGCACCGGAGTCGATCTCAATTTCATCCACCAGAGAGCTGATCGCCCAACAGCCGGCCGATTTATAAAAGCCATAGACAAAGCTATAGATAAAGAGGGCTTATCAGGGTGTCTAGTTTTTTTCATATGGGGAATCCTGATTTTTCCTGATTTTTGACGGCTAGATCCTGATTTCATAATTTTTCCAAATCCTGATTTTTTGCGAAGAAACATTAAAATTTCTGCATTAGCGTAACTTCACAAAAATAACTCGATAAAAAATCTGATTGGACTGCCGACTTTCTCAAATCCTGTTTTCACAACCGATTTTTCCACAAATCCTGATCAAATTGGGATGAAATTCTGATTGACCTCAAATCCTGATAGAATCGAAAAAATCGGAAAAATCCTGATGCTAAACATCCTGCTTAGCGATCCTATCGGTTGAAATTGGTGGTTTTTATGGACTAAGGGAGTAAATGATGGAATTTTTTCCTCGGAAATTGGATGAACACTTGATGCAATACATTTTTGTGGCAAAGAACAAGTGTCTCTAGCAGAAATTCTCTGCAAAAGTTCGAAAAAAGTTTGGGAGCGTGAAGTTGGCTAATCATAGCCGGTTTATTGGCTCTGATGAGAGAACGGTTTGACGGATTCCAACTAATTTCCCTTCGGAGATTGAAAGAACTACAGCACTAAATATTTGTCGCGAACTACAATTTTATCCTGCAAATTTCCCTGCAAAAGGTCGAAAAACGGTTTTGGGGCGTGAAGTTGGCTTAACATTTCGTTTAGGCTTTAGATTATTAGCCCTTTGGTGGTATGAGCTGTTTAAGAACAATTAAGCGCAAATAAAGCACTGAATATTGGCCTTACTTATTTTGAAATGTGTGCTTTATGTTTGTCACCCAATCTCCGGTAGCTCTAGATATAAGATCTCTCGTGGTTTCCGTTAGTTAGTCATTAATTATTTACCCGCTTTGTCCATTGCAATCACCCGCTCATATCCAAAGAATCGCTATATTTTATTCGTTTCCTTCGTCTACAGATACATCTATCAATTTCAATAATTGCCTGCGGGAGCGTTTTCGAACGGAGCCTGGAATTCTGCACCAAGAAAAGTTCGGTCATAGATATTGTGATATACTATATTGCATATTGGTCGTACCATTCGCTCCATATCGTCATTCGACTGACAAAAGCGCGTAACTGAACGCGGAAGGTGAGCCCGAAAAAGCGTTAAATTATATGGACGACAGGGTTTAATGCCGAATGCATACTTACTGAGAGGGCGATCACGATGTAATGGTACTCTTGGTTTTGGTAACTGTGTCCTCGGTTCATACAACTGAGCTCCCCCGTTTGTATCAACATTTTTCAAATCAGCCGCCCATTTTGAAAATAATTTTTTCCCTTAAAATTTTCTGGCCGAATACATTCTGCACCCCAGTCCTTTACTACTTTTGCTCTTGGTTCGTAGATCACCTTGCTTTCACAATAATCGAGGGATTCCTACGGAACAATGCTTGTATCCTCGGAGACAAATACATATAATATGGAAATAGAAGAAGGGAAAAGATACGCATTGATGACGGCGCAGAGGTACAACTATTCGTGCTTGATGGATGTCCGTGTTGCATCTACAAAATTGAAGGCGCGATGGCGCAAGGCATGAACTCGCAATGCTGCGCTCTATGCTTTCAATGAAGTGTCGCTCGGATTCGGGAGAAGAGTTACAAGATGTTGATGGATGCAACCCTCTTTTGGGGTCTTCCATTTTTGCTGAGACGCACAGTCGTGAGCAGAGATGCAAATTGAAATTTCATTTTGCTAGAAAGTGAAAATTCATTATTCATAAAATTTCAACTAATTTTTGAGAAAAATCGTCCTAGCATTGGATAGGAAATTCAAAAATTGACACATGATATTTATTTCCGAAATTTCAAAATCGGGATTTTACTGCTCCTATTTATTCCATGGCATAATCCAATCGAAAAGTTTTGCAAATCACAAAATCTCATGCTTTTTCTACAGTTTCATGAGATTCATCTCTAGGCGAGAAAATTGTTTTCCCTCCGGAGAAAGATTTTTTAGAAATTTCGTCCTAAGCCCCAAAAATTCTTACCTCTTCCGAACAACTTCTGCCCTCCCCCCTTAAAATTCGCTAAAATTTTGTCCCTGGAAACGCCACAAACATTTTTTAAGAAACCGTATCGACTTGGAGCATCCTTTTTTTCATCGCAAAAACACCAGCTGCTCGCAAGCCCCGACTGGCGGAATAGCAGTGATTAGCAGAAGCAGAAGGGGGTCGAATTCCCCGAAAGGCCATTAAGTGGCCTCCCCGCTACGAAGAAAAGGACCCGAAACTGAAATTGAATCACTGAATCACCGCGCGACGGCTAAAATATTTCAGCCTAACGTGACAACTCTTTTCCCATTATCAACTGCTCCCCAACTTTGAACTTCCCTCCCTTGCGAGGATGGAGGCGCCGTCTCTTTTCAGTGTCAATGTCTCCCTCCTCCCTCCTCCCCCCTCGTCCCACCCCCGCCTTATCCTCCGTTTTTTATTACTTCCCTCGGCGAGATAAGATCCCTTGGAATTACTGTACTCGGCAAATATAAAATGCTTGTTTTGGTTAATCGACTTGTGGAGTCTCAAATGTTGCGATTCGCGAGAGTAACCAACCCCTCCGATATGCGGTTTCATCAACGCCATCTAGCAATGTTTGAGTTTAAGAGCAACCGTTTTTCCGGCATAGAAAACATTAAAGTGCTGATTTCACGATTAAATTGCTAAAATAAAGTGACTGCAATATTTCAACGTTGATTTCACAACACAAAAATGCTACTTTAACCTTTATTGTAAGTTAATTCAACCACAGGGGTGGTTAAAGTAGCATTTTTGTGCTGTGGAATCTACGTTGAAATATTGCAGTTACTTTTTTTTTTTTTTTTTTTTTTTTTTTTTTTTTTTTAGCAATTTAATTGTTAAATCAGCCATTTAATTTTTTCCGTGGGATATCGAACGGGCTGATTATTGAAAGTGGCAGACAAAGTGTTGGATAAAGAGGAGGAAGGAAAAATGAGGCGCTCTTGTATTAATGGGAGCGGGTACTTAAGCAATTTGCAGGGGAATTAAGTAATGGACATGGACAAACTAGTATAACAGCCCATGAGAGACCCGTCCTACAATCGGTCCATTATTTTCCTCCTCAGTCTGTAAAAACCATCCGTTTCAACCGATAGGGTCGTTCCATTTTCCTATTGTATCCTTTGTATATTCTCGGGATTGTATAATAATTTCAATGATCAGCCCACGATTCTACGGAGAAACGCCGCACAGTGGATCGAGTTATTTAGAGGGGTTGGACATGGAATTTTAGACTAAAACTGCAAATTTTTATACTTATTACGTCATATTTTGAACCTTAAGGGGTGATTCTAGAAGAAGATTCACAAGAAAACCAATGGAACCACTTTTAGAACCTCAAAGTCTTGTATAAATGGAGTTATAAGCATTTAAAGTTTCCAAATTTTGTCCAACAGGGTGATCTAAAAGTCCCGTGGCACCACCAGTATCAGACATCGCCCTTGCAACTTTCGAGGAAATTACGATGGAGTTTTGAAATTTTGTCGGTGTTCCTAGGTCTAAGGAAACGACTTTCGGGAGCCCTCAGAATTTAGGAGGGATCACCTGAAAAGGGGCGAGAACCCTAGGGGATACGAGGGTGCTGCGGGACTTTCGGATCGCCCTGTACAACCTTACAGTAGTGTGACACCGTCGATAAACGATTAGCAAATCGGTGATCGCGTAAGACGTCACATCGTATCATCCGATCGATTAACTATTGCGAATCATCAACCTGTAAACCTCGTTCGGTTGTCGCTCGGACAAACGACAGCCAATTCCCGCCCACGTTGTTGATATTCTGGTGTTGCCCATCGACAAAATAGCATGTATATTAATTTAGCTACTCATCAATGATTTATCGACCATCTGATGTTGACAATTTGTGCACCGATATTCCAACCGGAATCTTTCTTCTTCTCCTCACAACAAGTTGATCGATGATGATGATGATGGGAAAAACACGGAATTCGACTTGCGACGTAGCAGATTCCATTGCAAATTTTCTTTTTTTAAAAGAAAACTAACGACGAAGACGGTTTCACAGACTTGTTACGGCTACTTTGTTGTCCTGAATACGAAATATTTTATGACCTTTGAAGCGATGAAGTTTATTTGAACGGCTTTGACCAGCATCAGCAAAACTGCCTAATTTCTCCCCGTTTTTTATTTTTCACAGGACCATTCAGTCTTGAAACTCTTTGTGAAATTTTCTCGCATCATGAAGAATAAATTGGCAAAATATTGAATGATATTTTTCAAAACAATTTCAAAGAATGTTGCTCAGTTTCTTCATAAAAAATCAAATAAAATAAGAGGGGAAATTAAGCAAATTAAAATGCTCTTTGACTAATTCGGGTCAATTTTCAATTAACTTTTTATGAGAAAGTCGGTGAAAGTTTGCCTTCAAAATGAGGACCTCCTTGGTAAAAGGATCTAGAAAGCTGACAATGGGGCTCAAATCGTACAGTTTTTCTGACGGTCAGAAAAATAAATTATTAGGCAGCCAAATTATATTGGAGGGGAAAAAAGGAGAAAGACAAAGCTCTTGGAGCTGGTTCAGTAATATATGAGGAGCTTAGTTGCATAATGTTTGCAGCATTGCAACAGCCCTTCAGGCCTTTGAAACGCGAATTTCCTCAAGTTTACGTCAAGAATTGGACTATATTTTGCAATTCGGTACTAAACTTTTTAGCTCAGTATAAAAACAATGTATGTGCCATTAATTTCCCTATTGACATAGGTACTTTTACGGACGAGCCAGAAACTGTAGCTCCTAATTGCAAAATGTAGTCTAATTGTTTTCCTCGGGCCATTAGGTTCCTCTTTAATTGAAAAGCTCAGATTTACTCCTGATGATGGCACTTAAGATGAATTATAATCTTTCTTTAAATTTGTTTCGAGATGAAATTCATGCTCAAAAATTTCGCTCGATGATGAAAAACTTCATTGCTATGTTTTAGATTTTTTTTAACCGCTTCACATTTTGAGTTGCTCGTGAGAAAATGCAAGACACGATAATTTGCCGCCGTATTTCTTTGCATTTTCAAGTGAAAGTCATTATCTGGATATTCTGACACTTCAAAAATCATCAAGCACGGTCAGTCACTCATGATAAATTCTTTAAAAATTCTTCTGAAATGCTTTCAGCTCGAATAAGCATAAGTATGGAGTTCAGAGACTCCCGCGATACAAATGGGGATTTGGTCGGCGTAATCCTCCACGCAAAAATTATTGCGTTAATTGATTTACTGAATTCGTCGCCCCTCTGGCGTAAGTGCGTATCTCGATTTTCACATGAGCCCTAATTTACGTATAAGTACATGATTTCTGGGGCTCATATGGAAATCGAGATACGCCCTTGCGCCAGAGGAGCGACGAATTGTGAGCGTACTTTGACGCCTAAACCAAAGTGAAAATTAATTATCATGCACTGAGAAATTAATATGCGACCAATTTTGGCGATGAGTCCATTAGACTCAGGCCAGATGCAATTCTGCAATGAGGATGGATTGGCCATTTTGGCCGCCTTTAAGCTGGGTGACAAAGGCGGAAAAAATGTACACTATTCGCGAGTCCATTAGCGATAACTCAACGCGGCGCGAACCGAAATAATAAAAGGCAGGGCTGAAAGAGCTCATTTGACTACAGATTCCGATAACACCAGTTGCCAAATTCAACCAAAAATTCAAAAGAAATTATTAGCTTCGGTTTATTTAAATTATTTTAGATTATAATTAAAACTAGAGCATTTTCATCAGAAGTATAGTGAAGAGTGTTCATTCTTAGTTATTGTTTGAGTCAAATTCGATACATCGTAGGTAGGATCTCTACGGTAAAACTCCGAATAATAGCGTGTTTTTCACCCTCATCTCATGATCCCTGGAGTTTTCTGCCAAATCGAAAACTCTGTGTTCTTCTAATTTTCCCTTTTTTTCAATCGTACATGAACCAGGAACCTGTGTGGAGGTGAATGCTATTTTCAATAAAAAATGAGGTAAAATAAGAAGAAGAAGAAACATACAATCAATGCAGAGGAGACGCTTGACTGAATTTGAGTTGCTTGTTTTGAAAAATGCCTAAATTTGTGGGGAAAATCTGGAAAATGAAAAACTGAATTCAGCCGAAAATTTGCGGGAAAATGGTTCGGGCGCATGTTGCTCAATTTTCAAAAGGGACCCCGTAGCCAAAAATATGGAAATTCTCGATCCATTAATTTAATGCAATATAAACGTTACTGTAAAGACGTTAATAGCCTGAGTCGCTGAATGTCTCAGAATTATAATAACTAACTAACTTAAGCGTAGAGTTGGGCAATTCTCGAGAGACGAAATCTGTGTCTGTCTCATGAATGTAAAATGAAAAAATAAAAAGAAAAAAAAAATTGAAAAAAAAAATTGAAAAGAAGGAAAATGAAAGTAACCTAGAAACTCTCTCGCGATAAAATGGAAATTTAATTTTTCCCGCACATATTGGGCTGGTTTTCAGGCGAGACATTAATGATTTTCCAAATTCCACGAAATCCGGCAACGGGCGTCGATGCGAGGCGTCGCCGTCGCTGCGTACTGAATGGTTGTGCGCACGCTTAGAGCAAGCTAAGAATGACGAGTTCTTGGGGATTTAGGAAATTCGGATTCCGCAACGGGCCTGGATTCTCCGGGATTCCAATTGAGATTAGGCCAAATCACTACAGCGCTGCCGAAATTCGTCAAGTCGCACTATTGGCGAAATAAACTATTCTGCTCTCTGTTGCAAACTTCTACTGGAGTGAAAAAAAAAACTGTTGGTAGTCCTAGAAGAAAGCTTAAAACAGAGACAAGAGACCCTCCACTGGCCTCCTAGCGACAGGTGGAAGATTTTACTTTCGGGGATTCAACAGTTCCTTATGGACAATTATTAGCGAGCAACAGTCATCACCTCAAATTCGGCTGTTGACCTACCTACATGGTCAATGATGAGCTTCGGGTGACGTTATGAGCCAAACAAGTTTCGCAAACTTCGGCCATTTTCGACTTGTTTGCAAAACGAAACTGCCAACACGTTGTTAAACATCAACCATGTAGGTAAGTCAACAGTAGAATGCTGAAGTCCCGAAAGTAAAAGCTTCCACAATGGCCAAGATACTAGAGGAGGGTCTCTTGTCTCTGGCTTAAAACCACGCACCACCATGAGCAACTTGGGGAAGTCTAAAATTCACTACATACTAACTTCACAACTTGCGTGCGGAATTTGCGAACTTCGGTGATTTCTGCTTTAAAAAGTGCATACTAGGACTAAAACATAATTTAACACAGATGAGCCACCAAAACTAAAAATGACCGCCATTATGCACCGCAATTTGTAAAAAAAAGAAGAAAAAGAACCAAATCCCGATAATCACGCTGTTAAACAATGGTGCATCCTACCGTACCAAGGAAAAACGACGTATGATCCTGCAGACGTTGTCAAACTTCTTTCGACAAATCGCGAATTTTCAAGGAAATCTTTAAGTATTTTTTATACAATATTCAAGAGAAATTTGTTCGCAATTTGATCTAAAGTGTCTAAAAATGGAAAAAAAATTTAAAAAAAAATATATTCATAACTTTCTTAAAAAACAAGTCTTTTCTGAGAGTGAGTTTAGCAACATTCCAGTGTTCATTAGGCGTTTTACCATGGCACGGCAGAGCTGTTAAAGGGATAGCCTGTGTCATACTATGAAAATACTCCATCAAAATGTCAAGATCAAGTGCTGTGATTGGTCCAAGTCATCGAATAAGCCAATCCCAACACCTGGCCTTGATATTTTGATGGCTAGTTTTGATAGTGTGACACAGGCTCATGACTATGGATACGGCCATCAAATTGCAGCGAGAGAATAGGAAGGCGTAAAAGTTACGGTTAATTCGTGCCTCTAAATCATTATTATCGATTTTTTTTAGAGATTCTGCAAATTCTCGCGAAATTTCCTCGCTGGGTTAGCTGTTTTCTCCTCTCAGCCGCGCGCGGGGACACGGTCGCTAATCACGAAGTCAAAATTCGCACGGCGTTTGAAGATATTCAGGCGGCATGTGCTAATCCTTCCATTCCGGGTGGAGTTCGTTTAATTAAGATAACTTCACCTACAGCCACAGGCACCGATCTTTGCGTCAATTCCGGATTTGCTACCACAGCCGTATTCAATATAGTGAAGCCGTAGACGTTCCTTAAACAGCTCTTTTCTTTCGGAGGCCCCATTGGATTTACGTTGTAAGTAAGGGAGGTTTAAGGAGATCCTTGACTTGGCATAATGTAAGAGTAAAAAAGAAGAGGAAATTAAGACATTTTAAGTAAAATCATACGGTGCAACCATAGAAGTAGACCCTAGTGCAGAATTAAAATACTTTTCTTCTCGAAAAAATTAAAAATACATGAAAAAAGAGGTATTAAAAATGCAATGCAGGTTCAAACCCTACTTAAAGTTTGCCAAAACCATACAATTTTTCTTCCGAATTTTTTCACTTTTTTGCAGCGAAAAATCGTTAAAATTCCTGGCAAAAGTATAATTCAAAAGTTATACCCGTGTATTTTACTCGAGATTCATTAAACTTGTCCTTGATAAAATGCTTTATTAAGAATCTTCTTGAGCCTTATGTAGTCACAATGGAAACCATAAAGGGCTTCACAGGAGAAAAAGCCGTTTAAGGAACGAATAAGAATTCGGTGTCAACGTGCAGCTCTTCTACTGGTGAAAATAAATTATCCTCGAAAGACGACTTTTGTCCTCGGAGAACGAATTTTGTATCCGGGAGTCGTCCTCCGCGAAAGAAATGGGCCTGTTGCAAACTTTTGCTGGAGCAAAAATAAGAGTTGTTCCTTATGGATGATGTCTCAAAAATCACGATGAGCGCATCGGCAAAATCTGAAATGCATTCTTAACTTCACAATCTGCGTAAGAAATTTGCGTTTTTTTTTTAAGATCCCCGCTTCAAAAAGGATACTATGACACATATGAACATTTCGTTAGAGAAATCGTTCCATTCAATCCCTGCTCAACATGGCCGACTCTTCCACGCGCAAGTTGAGGAGAGCACGAGGTCAATCAAGGCGGATATCTATCACAGGGAGAAAAATGTGAATTCAAACACGCCGATTGTTATTAGGTGGTTAGAATCATCGTCTCACCACATGTGTTTTGGCGAATTGGCGTCGGCTATGTTGAATATCGCGTAGTATCCTTGTGAGCAGGGGTTGGATGGAATGATTCCTCTAACGGAATGTTCATCCATGCCGTGGTATAGTTTTTGGAGCGGGAAGCTCGAAAAAACGCAAATTTCTTACGCAAATTGTGAAGTAAGGAGTGCATTTCAGACTTTGCCGATAGGCTCATCGTGATTTTTGAGACACTTTCTGTGAGTAACAACTCTCATTTTTGCTGTAGCAAAAGTTTGCAACAGGCCCATTAGGTACTGTCCTCCAAGGAGAACCCATTTTTACTAGGGTGTAATTGAAGTTTTTTCCTCCGTGCTCTGTACCGTAACTCAGTCTTTTGAATAAAAATCTAAAAAAAAACAGCTGAAGATAATTACAGCATTAAAAATCGATCACGTGGAATCATGCTGTCAAAATAAAAAGTGGCTCAAAAATCCTGAAACTCCAGGAAAAATGATTTGAATACCTCCGACGAGTGATAAATAGTGAAAGCCCACGGTGCCTTTAGAATACTTCGTCCGCCCTTTGACGCGAAGGTGTATCTCAATATCGACGCGAGCCCTGTTCTACATATAAATCCATGCTTTCTGGGGATCATGAGGAGATCGAGATAGGCCCTTACGCCAGAGGAGAGACAACTTCTCCAGCGCACATGCAATTTTAATCCAAAAATTTACGACTTCCGATGGTATTCGACTGTCTACGTGCGAGATTTGGCACATGGGCAAGAAAATTGCCAAATTTAGCGAATAACCCTCCATTTAGCATTGACTGAACGGATGAGAAGCGAATACTTTGACAAATCTGCGCGAGGGAAAACCCGGGCCCAATAAAATTTAACGGGCATTCTTTTTCGGTGTTATCATGAGTTAAAACAGAGAGTTAAATGCCATACATTGAGGAAAAATAAAATGTAACACCTACCTACGTCATACGAATTAGAAGCAGATTTATTTGTTTGCGACGTAAAATCAAAAATTTCCAGCCGGCTGGTTATTAACATTGATAGAAAAAACGATAGACAAAGACGACAAACGGAACATTGAGCGATCCTATACGAAGAAGCGGTTGGGATTGCAATGGTCCCATAAGAGATCCCTTTAATTAGTCCATCATTCCCTTCTTTATCTGTAACAACCATCCATTTCAACCAATAGGATCGATACATTTTCCTTATGTAATCTTTATCTATCACGTTGTCCATCTTTATTAATCAGCACTCAACGGCTAGAGTTTTAATTTGTCTATTCAGAAGACATTATCTTTCATGGATATCCCACCTTTGAAAAATCAAATCTTTTGGAGCGAGTTTGGATTTTGTTTGAACTGGTTTGACTACGGCTCTTGCTTAACTCGGTAGATTTAAGCATTTTAATTCTCATTTTAACGCTGCGCAAAAGGCCATGAAACACTTGAGATGGTTCGTCAGAACTTTTTTGAACGATAGTCCATCGATCCATAATTAATTTTTGGATATCAGGAAATTCAATTATTTTTTAGCATCACATCAGACTGTAGTACGTCAAAAATTCTACACTTGGATAAAGAAACATTTTGAAATAGCTTTTAAAGTAAGTCCATAAGAATATTGAAGATCAAAATAATTTGCGGTATTCACTCGGAAAAAACTATCAGAGTTATTGCTGAGTGTTTCTTAGTCAAATTTTGTGCATAGATACCTGCGTGTGACGTGATGCTCAGAAATTTTCCAAAATATCCTAAATCCAGAAATTATCAATTGGTCGATCAACTGTCAAATCGTTCTCTTGAAAGCTGCAGATTTACCTTAAACTTGTTGTGAAAACAAATAAAAGAGGTTTAAAATTATTGGTTAATTATTTGTTTTCTTTTTCTTTTTCTCATTCCGAAAGAAAGGTACGACAAGAAATGCAGAGTCGTAATTCAAAAGGTTCTAAGCGCCATCAGGTTCTAGGAGAGGGTATTCACTCCTCTCATTTCAGTGCAATCTAGCTGTGAGCGGATAAGATCCTCATATCAATTAGTTACTTAAACCTAAATGCAGTGCATATGGCGGAAAACTTCGGTTACTTAAACCGAAAACTTACAGTTAAATGTTACATTGTGAACTGGAGTTTTTTCAACGTATACAATGGTTGGAATTTTTCATCTTCAAACACTCGTCCTCCCACTTCAATTCTGAAGCAAACCATTTACATTTTGTAGATATTATTATGAGGTAATACACACTAGTCTTTAACAAAGTCAGGAATAGATTCAAGTTGAAACCCTATTCTCTTAAAATGTTAAAGCAAAAAAAAAATTGGTTAACTCATTCAGACATTTTTCAGAGTTATTTTCTTCCTGCTCACTTTTCGAAAAAGAACGGGAGATTAGCCAGTAATGAATGCGAGAAATATACAGACGGAATGTTGACAATCTCATCCTGCCCTCTTCTTGCTTAAAAAAACTCCAAAAACGCGCGATAAATCTTTCAAACGCATCAATTCCCTAATTTAAAAATTCTGTCCGAATTTTATCGCTAAATAAAGACGTTCAATTAGCGGACATTTTTCTGCCAGATCAAAGGGAAGAATTTAAGGAGTTCACAGGATTTTAGCGCTTTTTACACTAAAACTTGTATTTCAGATATGAGGCAGAAAAACAGAGAGTAATTGTAAATCGTTCCCAACGGCAACATAGCTCTATGGACAGCAGTCAATCGTCAGCCAATAACTTTTGACGGTTGAATCTTATTGTTAACCAGTAATATCGGAACAATTTCTAAAGTAGTTGTAAAATATTAGAAGCTAAATTAAACGTGTTTTTTTTAACAACCTTTTACAATTGTAATGTTTTGATTTAAAACTTGTTTTAAATTTTGCTGACATATTGGTCGAATTATCAAATTAAAGAGTATATTTTCCCAATTGTTAAATAATATACGCATGATATATCAAAAATACATTTTTAATGGTATACATTTTTTTACAAAAAGAACGTCCTTGTAATTTGAAAAAAATCATGTTGAATTTTATTGGAGGCTCGTAAAAAATTTTTTTTCCCATGATGCTGCGTTAAAGACCTTATTGGAACTGCCGTCAGTCACAATTCAAACCATATAAATCCCTCCTCAGAGGTGGATTATTGAAACTAATAGACAAAGCTTTCGGACAAAGTGAAAATTGAGCGATCGAATTGTTGGAAATTGGTGGTTGGAATGGACAAAGAAGGTAAGTAATGGACTAACTAACGGAAACCCATAACCCATAACCCATGATAAGTCCATCGTTTTCCCCCTTTTAGTCTGTAGCAACCACTCGTTTCCACCTAGGACCGCTCCATTTCATCCTTCTTTTCTTTCTATCGCTCTGTCTATCAATATCAATAATCAGCCAAGAGGAAAGAAGTTATCTCAGGAACAACTGTATGCATATGGCCCTACGTCTAACTGCCCTCTTGGGCAACGAACCGAGGATGACGGACCAAATATTTAGCGTGCTTTCCTCGAAGACATAATGAGTATGGTCTCGCGCAGTTTCACTCGCCGCCCACTTTTTCGAAGCGTGTTCCCGCGCAAAACCGCAGCTACTTGACGTAATTACGACTGAGAAAATCCTTATTGTTCGAGGAAAACGGCGGGTTAGTAACGACCGCTTATTTCATTCATTCACTGCTTCAAATGACCTGGAACTCCGACATAGCCGACTGTCTTTCCGAGTTTGCGTAAGTACACAATCCGCAAATTTATTTTAGCAAATCGTCTGCGTTGCCAAAGACGCAAAGAAAAGAAACATGATGTGAACTGAAGGGCCTCAGCGCCTCACCACTACAATGAGTAATGTTAGAGTCGCTACGATAAAGAGGACTGTTTTTATCATGGTTTTCCAATAATAAAAGAATTCCTAAATTTAAGATTTATGGTGTCAATGCATAGGCGGACCCTGAAGGGAAAAGAGAGGAAAGAATGAATGAGAAAAGAACGGAGGAAAGAAAAGAGAAAGACGCTTGTATTTGGTAATTTTTCATGACAAAATTGACTAAAATTGCCCTGTAGATGCTTTAGGATTTCGACAATTTTCAGGGGGGAACCCCTGGACCGTGCTTACGCAAGGTGGCATGAAACGTAAGAAAGAAATGAAAGATTGGAAATGTCAGTGAAATATTTCATGAAATTTCACGAGGCTGTAAAATATTTCAAATTTTTAAGGGGCTAGGGTATGAAACCCGCATAAAAACACAAAAAAATGGAAAAAAGTCACAATTTTTACATTATGCGAAACTTGAAAAGGGACCAGTATTTTTCAATATCTTTCATAAATTTCTAAAATTTCATGAAGTATTTCACTTGAAAGTTCAAGATTTTATTTTTCATGAAATTTTTCCACCCTGTCCTTACGTTCGCCCCCCCCCCCGTTCGAAGTGTCTGGATCCACCTGTGGGTAAATGATTTTATCATTACCCTCACTAGAAAATTTCGACCTGGACGACTGCCTAGGAGATGGGCAAAAAAGAGGTACAAAGGCCCTCTACTCCTGAGGATGATTGAATATTTTATTGCTGTTATTTATTGATCTGACGATTCCTTTATACTCACCGTTTGTTTTGTTTCGTAATATTTATGATTTAACTTGCTTGATACTGTATGGTCTGACTTCAGGGCTATGCCCTAGCCGTCCGAAGAAGAAGAAGAAGAAAATTTCTGTTGTACACATAGTGTTCTGAGTACGTGAAATTTTGATGAGAGAACAAATCATAATGCTAAAATTTGCACCTCGTCCAGTGGCCCCCTACTTGCCGTGAAACCATGTTTTTAAACAAAGCAGGTAAATGCCAACCTCAAGGAAAAAATAAATAGAAACAAACGTGCACTAAGTACCGCTACTGATTACATCTTTTTCCCGTGATTACGGTTACGGCACCCGCAATGAGAGCGATAGAACGAAATCGAAGATTCATTCAAATCCCGCATATCAAGGAAAGTCTGACATGCACGTGACCATGACGGAACAGAAGTTCATTCGTTTATTTTGGCACGCTACATATCCACGCTCCGACACTGTAGCCAACTTTGAGGACATGTATTTCCATAAATATTTATTTAACGTTAAAAAATCGAGGGAGATGAAACAAAATTGAAATCGTGCAACTTGAGTCGCAGTCAACTCGACGTCAATTATGCTCCTAGTCACCGGGTTGATGTTGACTCGGAAATAATGAAACAAGAGGGAAAAGACAAAACGGCGTAACTGTATTTCCACATGAGCACTAGAAAGCATGGAGCTATACGGAACTTAGGGGTCACGTGGAAATCGAGATACGCCCTAACGTCTTACGTCAGAGGAACGACAAAATTGCCGCCGAGACACGAGTTCCTTGACCAGGCGAATTATTTTTTGAGCGGATAATCAAAGTCAGAACGCGAAGTGGGGGGGGGGGGGGACTTTGAGCGTGGATTAACGTTAACGTTAGGAGGTTAACGTTTGGTCCTAGTTTTGAAGGTTGGCACAGTCGTAATTAAAATGAAATACGCCCGAATTTAGTTCCAAAGATCGTCGACTGTGATCTAAATGTCCCTAAATTTGATCAAATAAATGGTCAATCTTGCGAAAAATCACAAATTTCGAGGAAATTCTGAAAATAGCTAAAATTCCGGGGATTCAGAAGATTCCGGGAAAAGTTCTGATTACTTGAAATGTTCCGAATTTTGGAATTAATTCCGCAGCACTGATTACCATCTTAAGAAGGAACGCCGTATGAGCATTAGCACGTTGCATGATTTTCTTCAATTAATTGTTTATGATTGAGAAAAGGTATGAAAATTTCAAGCTGACACCACCGTAAGGAAAAACGGGAAAGTTCTACTACGTTCGTAGTAGAGTAGCGCTCAGCTGTTTCCAATGTTGGCGAGTTCTTAAGTTCCCCGGAGAAGATGATCACCGTTGAGATGAAAGAACTCGAACTTGCTCACCGAAATTTGAACTATCAATTTTGAGAAAACTACACTACCGCTAAAAAAATGAATCCTAGAAAAACGATTATCGTCCATTGTGCTTTGACATTAGAAGCAGTTAACGAAGGTATCACAGATTCATCTATTCTATGTATGTTAGACCCCTCTCCACCATCTTATTGTAGAGCTGGTATGCCACCATGTGGAATAAAAAAACGCGTAAAAATTCAAGGAAGAAATTTTACAGTTTTTTTTTCGAAAAAAAATTGGCAACATCCTAGTATTTATACGGCGTTTTCCTCGGTATAAAAGAATAGTCCCTTAAGAGATTCTTGGAGCCTCTTAGAAAAGTGGAGTTTTTTTTCTCCAGACGAGTTAGAAGAAAACAGGCCTGGAATGTACCGCTCATGACCAGATGGCAGAGAAATAAGATTTTTGTTGGACCTGGCTAATTGCTCTGCTCAAAAAATTTGCGGATTCGGGAAGGGGCATAATTACTGCAAAAAATTTCAGAGCCCGCGCGATGATACTAATCATTAAATTAATGTTCCTTCTGATTTAAAAATTTCAGGCTCAGACCTGAAATCTGGGATTTTTTTATCGCGGGTCTGTAGGAAGCTCAGTAAGTGGCGACTCATACTTACTTCTTTTAATCGCAGTTTTTCCTTCATTTAAGTCGATTATAAAGATCGACTCTGAGCGGACTCCGATACATTTTCATACATACATTTCCGATACATTTGCATTTTCATTTTCATTTTCATTCTTCATTTTTTGATACTTTTTTGTATGTTTAAATGAACAAAATCCAGTGTTATCAACTTTTCAAAAATCGTCACTTGGAGAATTGTGTCTACTCAGTGGTACTGAGGAAGTACGCCGGAAAAATGTTCAATACTGCCGAACGTCCCCCGATGAAATTCATTTATGTAAACTGTTCTGAATATTGACTCAGGACTACGTCTCCTTCTTCCTTAAAATTTTCGGACACTTTAGACCAATTTGCGACTAAAATTTTCTGAAAAATTGGAAGAAAATATATCCATAAGTTTTCCGAGGAATTCATGTTTTATTCGACAAAGTTTGACAACGTCTAAATAACGCACAAATGGCGCGGCGTTCATTCATAGCACGACTGTATTGGACAGATCATCGAATGTACATGAAAGGCTAAAATTTAGCATCTCCAAACTTAAGCACCGTTCATTCATGAGTATTTTTCAAAATTGAACATGCAAAGAAACAAAATTTCAACATTTCTTCTGAGTATTTGTAGGTAGAAAACATTACGTACAAAACAACCGGGAGTATCTTAAAAACAGGATTCTCCTTCTTACCTGTAACAAATAGAAAGTTTATATGAGCATGCGTTCGGCAATCAATGATTTTTTTAAGTCAGTAAATACAAAAGCACTTACAGCGACAATATATTTTATGGACCCTATGCACAACGCTACTTCTCCAAAAATTACTTTGAGAGGTCAATGTTCAAAATTGCCTAATGATGACTGATGACCGAAAATTTCAGCAACTGGTTTAGGAATTTTATCCTAATTTAAAGAACTAGCCTGGCAAATGACATATTCTGACACTCATCAGTAGGCAGATTTTACGTACTTTTTTGCTTAACTAGTTGCTCATCGATCATCATAGGCAAAAAGGCCGGAGTTTTTTTTTTTCAGTGCGGCCTCATGGCAATAGGTGGAGGCTTTTAGGGGAGTCAACACTTCCTCGTGGACAATGGGCTAGTTGCGCTGATCACAAAATCGTCTTTGATGCTCAATTTTCGTAGACTAGTGTAAAATTATAAGATCCGTCCAAACAGCAACTTCCTAAGTTGAATATTAACATAGATATCGTCCTTTGGAGAGGCGGGTTTTTTACGTCATTCACCGCAGTAGTGACGCCCTTATTTCGGATCTTATTATTTTGAGCGTTCACCACGTTAGTAGTGTACGCTCTTTCTCGTCGTTTTGCATCGGGTATGTTACTAATGCATCCGTTGTAAAGGATTTCCTTCAATCCTCCTCAATCACAATACGGGTGGTTTCACGATAACTGGAGTAGTTTTGTAGCCGTAACAGCGCATTTTTCGGTCATATTTTTAGTAGTAATGATGATCACTCGAATTTTTTTGCATTAATCTACACAAGGTTACGTGTTATAACGCTTTTCAAAGATTTATCGCTCTAATTTTCAATTTCAATATATAAATGGCCGGAAATGTCCAGTCTGTTGAGCTGACTTTGTACCGCGTAACAGACAGCATATTTTCAGAATTTACATAATAATAATTGAAAAGTAGAGCAATAAATCATTAGAAACCGTTATAATTGAGAAGATTGAAGATTAATACAAATTCGAGTGATTATCATTTCTACTAAAAATATGACCGAAAAATATGTTGCGTCTGTTACGGCGACAAAACTATCCAAGTTATCGCGAAACGACCCATTCAACCCCTGTGGAGCGCAGAGAGAAAATGCGCAGTTTAAAGAACGACTATGAATACGACCCTTAAGACTGATGGGCTAATTGGACTAGATTTTTCAATAAGTAATTACAAATTCTGGCTCATCCAAAGAACACCTACCCGCGGGCTGATTGTTGAAATTGATAGACAAAGCTATGGACAAAGAAGACAAGAGAGATACGGAGGGATCTTTTAGGTGGCAGTGGGTGGTTGCAATGGACAAAGGAGGTAGGTAATAGACTGACTAAACGGCAACCCACGAGAGACCCTATTATTAGTCCATTATTTAGCACCTTACTCTATAAGAACCACTCATTTCGACCAAAAGGATAGCTCCATACTCTCTGTGTCTTCTTGGTCCATAGCTTTGTCTATCGGGTTCAACAATTAGCCTGCTGCCGCGGGAAACTAATCGCTCATATATGTAGATGCTCAAAATGCGAAACCACAAACCTCCATTTGCGACTTTGAAGATCTCCTGTCATAAATGACTTTTTCTTTGGAAAAATAGTGAACGTAATTTCTTAAAAACTTCTTTGTTCTTAATTTTCTGATAGCAGGATATGCTGTATAAAGTTCAAACCATAAGGTTGGCTTGTTTCTCTTCGAGAAAATACAATTGGGGAGGGTTTTGGAGAAACACTGCAATGTAGATACGCGGTATTGAACTTTGGCCATCATCGATGAATTGTTTCTGAAATGAGCCGGAAACAGTATCGCAAAGCACAGTCCAGTTATAGAGCAGAACAAATACCCTTCACGAGGGAAAAAAAACTTACCGTCAAAATTCAATGTGTGACCGTCTAGCATCTCAGCCAGCACTAGAGCATTATTTCCGGTCTTGATGCCCGGGTTAGAGTACCTACACTTGTCTTTATCTTGGAAAATCTGCAGTGTATCTCGCGTCAGTTGGGCCAAGTTAGAGATTGCGGCCACGGCTTTGTCCAGTTTTTTAACGCCTTCCGAACATCGTAGGTGAAAGAGTGTGTTTTTGGCCACAGCGAGGAACTTACCTCTCTCTTGGCCACACCATGTTCTTCCTGTTTGGGGCACGGTAGTGATGAGTGCGCCTCGCGGTATTTTATGCGTTACCAATTCGTTGCAAACGAAGACCGGTTGCCCTTGCCCGCCACATTCGTTGAAACAGAGGAGTCCGACGATGAGCGCAAATCCCACCGATGCGCTCATTTTCCCGCTCGGTAGATGATGGCGCTGCAGATCAGACCAAAGTCGGATTAATGGACAACCGGTGAATTTTTGCGACTGGATTTGGTCAATTTTTGGGATATATGAATGTTGTATTACTTTTGGAATTTGGACCGATCAGAATCGAGTATTTGATTTCCAAACAAATCCTAAGGCGCATGTTCGCGAGTGGATTGGGTCGAAGTTATTAAGTTACTGCCAGCTTCCGTTACAACGAAAAGAAATTCCTCCGGGCAACAGTGCGTTTAAAACATTTGGTTTTCATGCTGGCAGCAGTGACGACCACATCTAAACGTTGGTTGTCAACAATACTGTTAGCTTGAGTAAAGTTTGGTGATAGATTATTGATGTTTAGATGATTAGTGAAGTTCAGTGATTGTTTAGTATTAAGGTGATTCTTAATACTAAGATCTTAAAATAAAAAAAAATGATCATTTAAGGTGTTTCGATGGACACCATATTTTGTGTTTGAACGGCATGCGATGTATCGCATCAATTGGTTCCATTTTTCAGCTACTCGTCATTTATCTCCAATTTTGAGATCGCAATTCTGTTATCAGGAGACTAAAGCACTCACCGCCCAATTTTAACAAAGAAATTCAACGTAACAAAGGCGTGGTTTTTTAGAGAGAAAATATCGCATTCGATCGCAGTTTCGATATCAGTATCGAATGCGATGTTTTCTCTCTCTAAAAAAAACACGCCTTTATTACGTTGAATTTCTTTGTTAAAATTGGTAAGTGAGTGCTTTAGTCTCCTGACAACAGAATTGCGATCTCAAAATTGGAGAAAAATAACGAGTAGCTGAAAAAATGGAACCAATTGATGCGATATATCGCAAGCCGTTCTGACACAAAATATGGCGTCCATCGAATCACCTTAAGGCTGAAATACGTGTTGTGGTTTTGTGTCATTATAGTAAAGTTGTTATCGTAATTAAACTTATCGGGTGATTCTTTCCCTTCTGTTTTCTAAATTTCTATCCGAAATTTCTACTTCCTTTTTTGTGATCGTTATTTTGCAGTTAAACATTTTATAACAATTCACTGTTACCACTCTCCAAGGAGTGACCAAGATACTAAAAATGGTGGAACACGGACGGTTATTTTCTGTACTGGATCAAAAGAAGTTCCATTTAATAATTCCCAGACGAGGATTTTTGCTGAGTACAGAAAAAAAATCTTGTATTAAACGGTAATCTCTTTCGGTAGTTCTTTCAAACAAACATCCTGCCACACTTAACGGAGATTTTGCGATTTACTCAACGAAAATTTACGTCTGGGAATTATAAGCTAGAATTGTTTCTGAATAAAGAGGATCTGGGGCTGGAATAGGTTAAGATATTTTTCAAAATCTTCAAAGACTACAACTTGCAGAAAAGAAAGTTCGTACCTTTTCAGTATGTTTATCCCGGTTGGCTCTCCAGCAACACTAGTAGTTCTCAGAGAGAGTTCGCGACAAACATCACTTAAATATGACGTAAAAGAATCTGTCCGATGATCTTGACGCTGAAATGCGACTCTTAAAAGCATGAAATGACGCATTTGCGCAAATTGCTGTCACTGAGAACTAGAAAAAAATCAATTTTCAGATGATTCTGTCATTATAGAGGGAAAACTTAAGTACAATGAAATCCATTGTGGACGTTTCAGGGGTTTTTCACATCATTATAAGTGCTCGATAGCCGATAGGAAATACAAAAAATGTTGAAAGCTAACCTGGAAAACCATTTTCCACGCAAGTTGCTGTCATCCTGACTTTTTAAAACCGTGTTGAAGCTTTTAAAGCCGGAGACCTGACACAATACTCTCCCGGAAAAAAAAAACATAGGCGGAAACAGGAGGTTGCCTGTTGCTTTCAGTTGATCGTTGTTAGGGGCACAAAAGGGGAAAGTACACAGTATGAGGAAAAGTAATCGACCTTGTACTATTATGAGAGGTAGATAACACAAACCAACCAAAACGCATGGTTAATATTTTCGGTTAGTTTTGTTTTTTGTCATTTTTTTGGTTACATTGACCAAATTATTAGGTTGAACATTTGCAACCACGTCAATAATAAGATGCGAGCCACCAGGGCCGGATCTTCATCGCGTTGGTCACATAAAAATTGACATCAAGAGGAACAAGGGGACATTATTTCACCAGTACACACGGTTCTTCATCCCCATCGGTCTTACAATTAGAGTGATCTACGGTCTCTGTTGATTTAACCAAAAATTGTGTTGCGTAAACGATGTCTTTTCGTTGATCGGACCGAAAAAAGTAACTCAAGGTAACCTGGGATAACCATAAATACGGACATTATTTTTGAAGAATGTAAGCACACCTGTGGGGCGCAGACCTGAAGGGTGTAAAAACTTCTCGCATTTTATTATCTAGTTGATTTCTTAAGAGATTCGCATCCTCTTTTCTCGCCTCTCTCCTTCTTCATCCTCTTCTCCTTCCTCTCCTTCCTCTTTTGATCCCTCTTCTCATTCTTCCTGCCCCTTTCCTCGAAAATTTCTGAAAGATATTGAAAAACAACTGAAATAGATTTTTAGCGGCAATCCGCCGGCATCTCAAGACGGAACCGTGTCAGTAATGAAAGAATTAGGCACATGTGGAATTAGAGGCGCGTTCTCCGTGAAATTTTCACAAATCGTGTATCAGAGTGCTTAAATTCGTCCACCTTGTTTAATGGTCCACTCAATCCAGATTCAATCTGAAAAAGCGAGCATATCAATCTTTCCCAACTTTCCACGGAAAAAATATTTTATCGGGAGGAACGAGGCAACGTTGAAATGCTCACATGGCACACACACATGGTTCACATGGCGTCAAAACACATTATGGGCCTGTTGAGCCCCATTATTCGATGTATTCGCGAGTATTTTAACGCGAGTTCGAATGATCGCGCCAAACACAGTGCGGCCGGCGTTAAACGCATATTAGCGCCTGCGAGACCTTGGAAATACTTCAAACATTGCGCCAACAGTGCGGTCGCCGTGAAACGAATATTAGAGCATACAAGACTGCAGGAATACTTTTTGCACTGCGCCAAACGCAAATCAGTCGGTCAGTTGTCGTGAAACGCATTTGAGCGCCTACAAGGCTGTAGGAATACTTCACGCATTGCGCGCACAGCACGGTGATTAACCCTTACGCGCTTTAATCCTTGTAATTTCTCGGAGTCAGACTCACCAGTCGTGATGCGGCGGACACAATATCCAACATGTGCACTACGCGAGCCTGAATTGACGCGTGTGAAATACAGCGTGACGGAATGGTAAATTCTACCAATCTTTTTTCTCGGTGTATGCAGTTCCTCATTGTAAATTGCAGTCCACTTTGACCACATTTCGTAATATGAAACAAACATTTCTGAATTATTTCAGGCAGAGCATACATGCCATTCTCCGTCCATGGGAAAAACGCTGTAACTTAAATTGAGAATTAAGATTGCCTCGATCAGACCAAAATACCAGGCGATCCCCGAACATTCACTGAAACCCCCCGCAAGCATGGTGAGCGCTTCAGTTTATGCACAAACCTAAAATTGGAAGCTGGGAGGTACTGTATCGTTTCGAAAACCTACTCTTTTCTTTTAAAATGCAAATTTTATGGTTTTTAAAAGCGATCGCAAACAGAAAAAAACTGGCAAGGACCACTGACCATGCCGCTGCGATATTTAGATAAACCAAAAGACCGGAGAGCTTTGATCAATCAAGTCCAAATTGGCATGGAAAAATGTTTACATTTGCATACGTTAAGTAATGCAGGAATGACTTGGGACTGTACGCGTTTCCATTCATTCAGGTATCTTGGCACTCAAAGGAAAGTTCTTTTGGAAAAAAAAAATTGAGCCGGATCAGTTCATAAATGAGTCCAATGGACCACTAGACAAGGTACGAATTTCAGCATTCTGATACATGTTTCTTAACCAAAATTTCACGTAAAACACGATGCGCACAACAAAAATTACCTAAATTAACTCCTCACGAAGATATTTAATGATTCTTGATGCGTGAATTGAAACCACCCGCTCATGAAAACTCAATGCTCTACGTGATTCACATTGCGCGCTAAACGTCATCATGAACGTCTCAGCGATATAAAAATCTGGCAACCGAAGTCTTGACGCTTTGGCTCAGCTATAGCGAATTGCTTATAGTTTGAACAACACATGGAGGGAAATGAACATTGCTCGATTGAGAAGCTTGCTGAAACCATTGTAGTGCTCTATTTGACTCACGTAGAGCTTTGAGTTTCTTGTGAGCGGGCAGTTCAAATTCCTCGTAACTAATGTGAAATAAAAACGTTAATATCTTCGTTGGGAGTTGGTTTCAGTAATTTTCGTTGTGCGAATCGTGTTTTACGTGGAATTCTGGTTAAAAAACATGTATCAGAATGCTTAAATTTTTACCTTGTCTAGTGGTCCATTGGACACAAGGGATATAGCGACGTGAATTGTTTTTCGTGCACTGTTTAAAATCGAGGAGTGAAATTCGGTGCCGGAAACTATAATATAGACTCCTCCAACACCTCCTTTTTTTCTCTATGATTCATTCCCGTTTGTGATTCCATGAGGGAGGGTTGTCTTGACTCTCAGTATAAAGGGACTCTACATCGACCGAGAGGCCCAGGTTGTCTGCGACGAGCGTCCGCTATGAGGAAAGAGGAGATGACACGAGTTCGGTTGTGTTCGTCGAAACGTCGCGAAAAAAATTTCGCGGGATTTCTGCGGCGGTGCCGAGGCGAGTGGTTTCCCGGGACGGGAATGACGGATATGGGTAAACAAACCATTCGGGACGAGTTACTCGCAATAACGGACAATAACCTCTTACACGGGCAAAAACGCCGCCCCGCGCGCCGGCCACGGTAACTTCTGCACTTGAGACGCGATCAACAGACCCGCCGCACGGTGGGCGAGTTACGTGTCGATGGAGGAGCTTTTAAAATACGGATTCCGGCTTCAGTTTGATAATTCACGGGTAAGTTGGAAAAATTTACGCATGGGAAGTTATTTATTCGCATATTGCGTCTATTTTGCATGATTAAGTACACAGAAATCGTTAGCCAAAGATACATTTTTTATTTTATTTTTTTTATGAAATAGTAGCTATTGGGTGGTTTCAGGACAACTGGAATAGTTTCGTCGCCGTAATTTGCTGTTTCAGCTATTTCGGCGGTTTCATCTGGAGGAGATTATAATAAGACGAATTTTGAAGGGATCTCGATTTCGAAAATTTGAGACTTATGGCTCTCCTGCTTTCATGACAAAGTACTGCCTTTGTGAGGAAGAACGCCGCCCGAGCTTTTAGACGTTGCCGAATTTCCTTTGATAAAATACGAATTTTCAGGGAAAACTGCGGCTACTTTCCCTCCAATTGTTCAGAGAAATTTATTCGCTCTCAGACCTAAATTATCTGAAAATTTCAGAAAATATTTACAACTTTCCTTGAATATGGACTTTTGATTTGGAGAAATCTGACAACTCTCGAATGTTCATACGGCGTTTTTCCGTAGCACGGCAGGGCAGCGCAAACCCTCGACCGAATCCAGTCGCGAAAATTCGCCTCATGAATCCGTATAAGTTTTTCGTCATCTCGTGGTGACGTTCCTGAATTTGGACTTATTTATGCTGAAAGGAACTATGTGCAAGTGGAAAGATGGGGTGTGCTCGTGGTGAGCCGGATAAGAAACAATGTAAAAGTGGATATAGTTCCTTTTGAGAAAATGGAAATTGGGACTTAACATTGAATTAAAAGGAACTGAGCGCTAACTCGTGAGCCGTGGACATGATTGTGGCAAGAACCATGTGGACAGGGCTCATGAGTTATTAAAGACGAGCGACGAGCCAATCGAGCCCGGTCGTCACCGCTGACGTCACTGGCGCTTTAAAGTCCCCATTCATTGCACATGCCCCACCACACACCGCACATGCCACATCATGCCCCTCAACTAACGAGCACACCCCATCTTTCCACTTCAGGTCTCGATAGACGATCAAATTCCCGAACCAATTACCATGTGTCGGGAGTCATCAGTCTTAAACTCATTAATTTGCTTAATTTTAAAATGAAAACTTGGCAGAAATATGTCCTGTGGCAGGGAATGATGAATGGTGGCACTCCATTCTGATCTTACTTTGAACAAAATAGTGCGGCCCGTCAAAATTTGATGGTAGATGGTGACCATCAGTCATCAGCATTTCTACTTTGATCGGAATTGGTTCGGAATTTGATCGTCTATCCAGGGCTTTCCACATAGTTCCATTCAGCAATAATACGTCCATTTTTCCGGTCCATCCGTACTTTTCCACGCGGTTGACTTGATGGAAAGACGCAAAATTTTAGCCGGCGCGGCGCGGGTCCAGTCAGCATTGACTGCGTATCTGACCGCGCGGGGCGATTCAATAAAAACGCAATGATTTCCTCTCCTTTAACGGCCCATAAAATCGGGACCATTCCCGAGCTCAGACTCGTTCTGCTCTTTATCTCGCGGGTCCTGGACCTGGACACCCTTTCCCTTTCTTCAAGGGGGGGGGGGTGCTGGGGGGCGCGGACAACTTTCACTGCCACGTTAACTTCGTCATTTGACGTGATTTGCCCGCGATAAGCTGGACATACGGGTCCGTTCCGAGACGATATATTTTAGACGGCACGCACTGCTATCTTTCGAATAGAGTCCAATTTACTCGCGGAAGTTAACCCTTAGATTCGCCTAATGATGACTCATTACCAAAGAGTTGGAGAATTTATTGGTTTAGCGATTCAAATCTCGACAAATTCGAGCGGCAAAATGCTCAACCCAACAATTTTTCTTTTTTCTCACGAAAGAACATACCAATGCGTGGCCTGCGGGCTGATTATTGAAATTGATGGACAAAGCTATAGACAAAGAGGACATAGAGAGTAAGAAGCGATCCTATAGGTGGAAACGGGTGGCTCTTATAGACTAAGGGAGAAAATGATGGACTAATTATCGGGTCTCTCGTGGGTTGCCGTTAGTTAGTCTATCACCCACGTCCTTTGTCCATTGCAACCACCCGCGTCCACCAATAGGATCCCTTCAAATCCATTTTGTCTCCTTTGTCCATAGCTTTGTCTATCAATTTCAATAATCGGCCTGCTGCTTTGCGATCTATCGATATTTCCCATTTGAAGCTGTGGTAAATAATCGATTATTAAAGTGCTAGCTGCGAGCACCCTGTGTATCGATACTTTTCCACAGGTTTAAATGGCAGATCAATCGATAAATCGCAAAGCACACTACGCCACTGGAACGTAGCCATAATTCGATGTTGCAAAATGTATCCTAACAAACTGCGTTTTTACCAAGAAAATCTTAGGAGTTTTTAACTGAAAATTCAGATATTATTATAACTGATAAATTTTGGACAAATATTGCATAGCACATTCTTGTAAAAAAAATCGAATTGTTTCAATCAATTTTGCAATATTGGAGTAAAGTTACGTTCCTTCTTCCCGGAAAGGACGAAGTTACCAATCATCGTTTGTGAACTATCGTACATTCATTTTTTTAACAGCTCGGAAATTGTATTTCGTAAAACAAAAAAGTGCAAAGATATACAAGCTTGAGAAATTCATTTGAAAATTTGTGGGTAAAAAAAAAACATTACTCACGGAACACTCAGGAATTTCTTAAAAGCAAGGTTTTCCATCATACCTGTAACAGAAAAAAATTTTATGAGCAATGAAAAAATGAGAAATTAATCAATTACTTTTCTGTAGTCAGGAGTTTCTACAGTATTTTCTCCAAATTGTCAAAACTCCAGGAACTATTTCTTAAGCAATTAAAATCATAAAGCCATATAAAAAATTCTTGAAAAGGTGCAAATGCGCAATACGTAAAAACATACAAAACTTATTTTGCAACAGTCTTAAAAACAAGACTTTAAAACCGACGAACAGTTGTGTGAACCACAAAATCTCGTACAAAAATATTATTGCGAAAAGTATATTTTATATGATCGCTTGCCAGTCTACAGATGTATTGTTAAAATAAGTTACTTTATTATTCGTATATTTGCCTTATGCTCCTGTTAATTATCTTGTTGACACCCACCCCCCTCTCTTTACATACTATTCTTGATAAGAAATAAAGCATCCTTTCTCTCTATCTATTTATCCGATAAAGTACTTACAGAGACCCAAAATTGCTACCTTTACAATAGCGTGCGACTCGTGCGAGTTAAACGTAAAAAATTCAATTGCTGATTCAACAAATCAATTGCTAAGAAAAGTGACTGCAATTTTCCAGATTTTACAACACAAAAATGCTACTCTAACCACCCCCGTGGTTAAATTAGCTTACAATGGTGGTTAAAGTAGCATTTTGTTGTTGTTAAATCTACGTTGAAACGTTGCAGTCACTTTTTGTAGCAATTAAATTGTTAAATCAGCAATTTAATTTTTTTTGTGTACTTTCGGAAGTCAACGCTCAGATTCGCGGGAAAATAAGGATTTCTTAAATGCTCAGTTTTTTCTGATTGAAAAACTCGCAGGTTTTAGAGGGTGAGTCCCTCATGAAAAAGTATCAGTTCGATGACCGACGAAGAGAGCCAATTTTTTTATTCGCATCCATTGTTTTTAAATGTAAATTTCTACCTAAAATCAGCATTTCCCGATCGAATCCCTCGAACCGCATGTCACCGGTCGCGCGTGTGTGTTTCAGCGTCGCAGCGCGCGGTGGATCTCCTGTCACTCAAGCCGATTTAAGCCACGCTTCCACAGATAGCGCGAGACGCTATGTTAGCCGCGCTGAATCAACCACGCCGGGTCCAATAATGATTATAAATGGACTACGTTAGAGTCCCTTTATACTGAGAGTAAAGATAATGTGAACTCGTTTCTGATTGGTCCCCGTATTTTAGGCCTCCACAGTATCACAAACGGGAATAAAGATTACATTTTAACCAGTTGCAAAGATTATAATCTGTATTATAATCTCTAAACAGGGTGTTTCCAACCAACACCACAATAATCGAGTTTCTATCATAGCTTTAAACGAGGAACTATCGGTGATTGATCATTCACAACGCGCCACTGGCGATTTGAGTCCCTCTATACTGAGAGTTAAGACAATGTGAATCCATTTCTGATTGGTCCCTGTGTTTTAGGCCTCCACAGTATCACAAACGGAATAAAGATTCCATTTTCACCAGTTACAAGGATTATAATCTGGGATGGATCGAGGAATCACGGGTTTGACAAGGAACAAGTGGAATGAGAGAAGGAACGAAGAAAGGAATTTGAGAATGAGCTGATCAAAGATTACGAAAAACTTTCAATTTGCGTAATCTTTATTCCCGTTTGTGACTCCACGAGGGGGTGATGTCTTAACTCTCAGTATAAAGGGACTCTAGACTACATCTGCAAAAGCACCGATCGACGTAGAGAAGCTGATAACACAAACGTTGTTCCTAAAATGAGCTGTAAGTGGTAAGTGGTTATGAGTGGTAAGCATGAGTGGTTCGTAATTTCGAAATGTGGTCTACAATGAGGAACTGCCATTTGTGGCTCATTTAAAAACTGAGGTATGTGCCGTATTAGTGACCAAAAAGCGCGATCACAAATACCTAAATTGCGGTGTATCAGATTTCCACTCCTACTTTATTTTTTCCAAGAGAAACAAGCCACCTTCATAAATAACTTGAAATACTAAATATTCTGATAACAGTGTGAAAAATCAAAGAGGTTTTCAATGAATAACATTGGAGAGATTTTGAAAATTTGGTCGTTGCTCTTCTTCTCACAAATAAAGCAACACTGATGAAGCGATTCGTGTCGCAAAAGTTTATTGCAATTGACAAATTTAAAATTACTGAAATTCGGTAAAAATGTTATACATTCATCGTTCGATATCTCCTTGAATGCCAACTGTTTCATATTTAAACGAGAAAAAAACACTGAGAAACGAGGCTCCAACTGTATATGTGAGAAGGTGGTAAAATATTGCTGGTTCCACAGTATTTTACAGAAAAAACAAGGTCAAAAATTTCAATTAGAGTCAAAAATGTTAAGCTCTACTTTGTGACCTGCACTCAGTAGAGACTCCCCCTCAAGACTGAGGGGGAAGAGTGTTCAGCTCAGGCAGCTTGCATCGGAGATCAACATTTTTGACTCTAATTGAAATTGTTGACCTTGTATTCCTCGCAAAATAGTGTGGATCCAGCATTACTTTACCTCTCGTTAAGATTTACATTAATTATCTATCTTTACTGCTATGTGAGTATATTGCATTTTTACCAATTTCAACTCCTTCTTTCTCAGATCCAGCAGTTTTTACTATTTTACAAAACCACTGCTCCCGGTGGCGCGACTAAGATCGTGTCGCGGGCTGCTTGTGGAGCCGTGGCTTATATCGTCTCATCGTCCGGTGATTTATCCGCCGCTAGCGCCCGTTTCTCTCGCTTTTGTTTATTATGATTTTTGACTTGTTTATGAATTGTTCCCGCGTGTTTACCGCCGCGACCTCCCTGTCGCTCACACGTCGCCCAAGTCCCGGCTATTTCGGGCTCCAAGCCCGTACCTTTTTCCAGTTCATATTTTTCCCCCCTTCCACGGGACCACCGCGGTTTTGGGCGAGGAGAGGCGGGCAGGCCATCCGACGTTCCAGGAGATTCCGCGGTGACGTTCAGAAAAAAAAAGAAAAAAAAAGTAACGCTACCCTACTGATATGGCCAATTTTAATACTTCCAAGATAAAATAAAATATTAACGGTTTTTTTCCCTCAGTGAAATTGCAGGTGTCTTAAATTTTGCGAATTTCATCTTTAAAATAATACTGATAGGAAAACTGAGTACGAGGATATCCTTGGTTTCTAAATTGAGCAATTTTTGGAAAAAATATAACAAAACAACCTAATCTGCTAAAATACATGTGTTTAAATGGAAAATGCCGCCAGATGACGTCATAAGGCGGCGGCGGCACATTTTTCCACTTTAAATCTATTTTTCTATTTCCTGTATGTCAGAAAAAAACTTATGAAAAATACTGCGAAATCAGCTTATTAAACACTTCCAGATGAAGCAATACAATTTTTGTGTGTAAATTCTCCATTATTGCGGACTATCAATAGTAATCAACATAATTCGAACATGTGGAAATGATTTTTTGAAATCATCAATGATATTGAAGTTATGCGGTTTTTAACTCTTATTACTATCATAATTATGGATAAAAACAACGAAAAAGTTAAATTTTAGCAATTAAATTAAACATCAATTTCATAACGTGCTTTGCGATGTATCGATTAATCTGCCTTATGTAACCAATTTTTTTTTTCAGTGTAGCGCTTAATGTCTGGGGCGCGAATCACTTTGGGGATTGGATCGCCGGTCGAGGGCGTAGCAGCCTCCTGGATCTGTATAACAGCACTCTGTGGGATTTTTACACATAGACTTTCACCATGGAGTTTGACGCCCCAAGTCGCCATACTCCTGTCTATGGTCTGAGTTTTAAGCGCACAGGCGATAAAAAGCCCTTTGTGACTTCAACCTGCCTCTTGAATTCTAGTACACAAGAGGCATCGTGTTCAAATGGCACACCAGTTCAAAAATAAAATGGCGGAGAGGCGACTAACGGTACACGGACTTTATGTCCAATTTTTTAACGTCCACAGACTTTTCGTCCACAATTTTTACGTCCACAGTTCTAAAGCCCACACTATTGTTAAGTCCATTACTTAAACGTCCACTAAGTTAAGTCCACTAAAATCAAATTCAAGCGTCATATTTTATTCCGTGTGTAAAATTATATTGACAATATCGAAATGAGAAAATTAAGAGAGAATGAGGTGTTGTTATTGTAACTCATATTTTAAATGAAATGTTAATTTCTTCTTTGGATTCATCTTTTCACATTGTCTTTGGTAAGTACTTGGTTTCATTTCTATCCTTGAAATTTCCGATATAAAATATGCCTTAAATGTACATTCTTTTTTTTAATAAAATTGATTACTTCGTTTTAAAAACATTTACATTTTTAAAATGTGGTAAATATTTGTAAAACTTTTTCCAAGCAATGGCATCGATATGAATCTCAATGAGCCGTAGTCGTGATGAAAGAAACTATACAAACATTAATAAAAGAGGAAAAAAACTAAGAAGCACGCAATTTTTTGTTTTTAACTTATTTGTACATCGACCTCCTTGAGTCAAATACGTCCAATTTTGAGCGTTTGGTTGCGCTTACACCACGCTGCAGCGCAGTAAAAGCCCAAAACATAAAAGGGTACATTTGAATGCTTTGAAAATCATAAAATTTGACACGGAATCACTATTATATTTACAAAAAACACATTATATTTTCCAGTAGTACATATTTCTTTTTCATCAGTTTAAAAGGGAAGAATCAATGCAGAGAGTGTAAACATTTCAAAATCATAAGTTGAAAAACGCTGACTCCACGAGTTTAAATATTAGAGCCTAACACAGAGCGGAGCGGCGTGTTAGCAGCGCAGAACGCGCACTGGCGCCTACAAACCTAACGGGGTACTTCACGCATTGCGCAACGCGTGAAGTATCCCGTTAGGTTTGTAGGCGCCTATGCGCGTGTGATTGCCTGCCGCGCGCGCCGCAACGCTTTAAGCAACTATTTCGCATCAGAGGCGTTGCACAGTATCCTGTAAGATTGAATCTAAAAACGAACGTATTAGAGCTTTCCCGCTTGTTTTGGATTGTTATTGGAAATTTCACGAAGAACAACAGATTTGTTCAATGAAATTTTCAGCTCACATGCTGCTACGTTTCTATGTCACTTTGTGTTTACGTTCACTGCTCTGTTGGGTAAGACGAAAGAACTGTGAGACGGCGTCTGTTCTGTCATGCTAAGGAAAAACGCCGTATGAGTCTTCAGGCGTTACCAAATTTCCTGTAGTAAATCACGAATTTTGGGAACGTTTTTAAATATATTTCTTCCAATTTTTCAGACAATTTTGTTCTCAATTTTTTCTAAAATGTATAAGAATATCATGAACAACATGCACCAGTTTCCTCAAAAATACATATTTTATCCGGGGAAATTTGGCAAATTTCGAATGTTCATACGGCGTTCCTCCTTAGCGCGGCGGTGTTGCAGCGCGCTGGTTGATGAAGATGAAGACATCAAATCTCCCGTCGCCGTCGGCTGGAGCTGAATGGCGCACAAGGGGTTGGATCCATAGGAGAGGTCGGACAAAATTTGGAAACTTTAAAAGCTTATAACTTTGTTAATGCAAAACTTGGAGGCTCTAATGATGATTCCAATGGTTTCCTCGTGAAATTTTCTTCAAAAAGCACCCCTTGAAATTTAAAATGTGAGGAAATAAACATTAAAATTTGCAATTTTAGTCAAGTATTTCAAGTGCGACCTCTCTGATTGACTGGGTCCACTGTGCGGCGGCGAGGGACAGGACGCGACAGCCCGATTAATTGCCACCGTTTAATCAAGCATCCAGGCGCGGGCGCGCGCCCCGTGGCCCGTGCCAATCGCCATAATCCGCCATTTATCCCCGCGATCCCGCGAAATTATGCGCAAAGCGCGTAATACGCAAACCGTCCGCTGCGCACGCCGCCACTCGCCGCACAGCGCTGCCAGAACAGGGCTCAGGGTGTCCACCGTGCGCAACAAGCATATATTCCAAATGCGGAGGTTAATATACACGGAGCAAAAAACTTCGTGAATGGGACCCGAAGTTAAGGTCATGTGGATCTCTGAAGTTTTCGGATCACGCATCCAAAAACTTGAGGTCTAGCTGCCGAAGTTCGGGTCAGACATCTGAAGTACTGAGATATGTACCGGATACTTCAGATGTGTGACCCGAACCCTTCGATATGTACCTCAGTGCTTCAGATGTCTGACCCGAACTTCAGCAGCTGGACCTCAAGTTTTCGGATGCGAAATCCGAAAACTTCAACGATCCACATGACCTTAACTTCGGGTCCCTTGCACGAAGTTTTTTTTCTCCGTGTAGCGGGAAAAATTGGGATACACGATTTTATTGTTTTAAGTTGTTCATTTGGGTATAAAGAGCACTCACAAAAAAGTCCTCATGAATCCGAGTTGTGCTAGACCCATGGTATGGGAGAGGGGAGGGTCAATTTGGGGTTTTTCTTGATTTTAGCGGTTTAAATCTCGACTTGAGCGCAATTTGACCCTCCCCCTTCCCCTATCCTTGGTTTACCACAACTCGGATTCATGGGGACTTTTCCTCCGCGTACACTGATTGATCTGTACTACACTATTTTGATCTCTCCTCTGGGGTGTTAATGGCTCAAATGTTAAAAGCACCAAATAAACGTATCTACTAAGCAGTCTCATTTACCAATTTCACGATGTAACGCCGTTTGCTGGTTTTTATTTTAATTTCTTTTTATTTTTAATTCTTTTTGCAGTTGATAATGGTGCCGTAAGGTGCCGAAACGTCCTGCCTTTATATTTTGTACTTTAGCCTTGTTTCCGCTTTTCCCTGTGTTTTCGATTGTCGTATCTACTAACGAACCAACCTACTTTCTCAATAAACGTACTTGAGAAAATGTGAATTATAATTAAAGGGACATTTTTGTCCTCTTTTCTCTAATTTTTGAAGACGGAGCGGCATCGTGGCGCGTAATTCCTTTTGGTAATTTAGCAT
This sequence comes from Bemisia tabaci, assembly GCF_918797505.1. Classification (NCBI taxonomy): domain Eukaryota; kingdom Metazoa; phylum Arthropoda; class Insecta; order Hemiptera; family Aleyrodidae; genus Bemisia; species Bemisia tabaci. Next base: position 46,078,502 of record NC_092800.1, on the reverse strand, counting down.
GTGCGTGCTTCCGGCAGCGTCCCCGCGAAACCTCGCGAGGAAGTTGAGTCTCTCCGGGCGTTTCGGATCCAGTGAGTGCGGCGGCGGCGTCGCTAATCTCCTTACTCGATTTTTAATGGGCGTCAACTCGTCGCTTGAATGTCAGAAAGACGTAACTGCATTTCGAATTGAACCCTGTACTCCATATAACTCAATGCTCTCCCGGGCTCATCTTAGAGTGTGGTTACGCTATTTTGTCAGCTAAGCGAAGGACTCCGCATTTTGAGTTATTGCGTGACCACGCACCGGAGTCGATCTCAATTTCATCCACCAGAGAGCTGATCGCCCAACAGCCGGCCGATTTATAAAAGCCATAGACAAAGCTATAGATAAAAAGGACTTATCAGGGTGTCTAGTTTTTTTCATATGGGGAATCCTGCTTTTTCCTGATTTTTGACTGCTAGATCCTGATTTCATAATTTTTCCAAATCCTGATTTTTTGCGAAGAAACATCAAAATTTCTGCACAAGCGTAACTTCACAAAAATAGCTCGATAAAAAATCTGATTGGACTGCCGACTTTTCTCAAATCCTGTTTTCACAACCGATTTTTCCACAAATCCTGATCAAATTGGGATGAAATTCTGATTGACCTCAAATCCTGATAGAATCGAAAAAATCGGAAAAATCCTGATGCTAAACATCCTGCTTATCAATCCTATTGGTTGAAATGGGTGGTTTTTATGGACTAAGGGAGTGAATGATGGAATTTTTCCTCGGAAATTGGATGAACACTTGATGCAATACATTTTTGTAGCAAAGAACAAGTGTTTCTTAGTCGCAAAGCCATTAAACAACAGAAAAAAAAACAAGTGTTTCTAGCAGAAATTCTCTGCAAAAGTTCGAGAAAAAGTTTGAGAGCGTGAAGTTGGCTAATCATAGCCGGTTTATTGGCTCTGATGAGAGAACGGTTTGACGGATTCCAACTAATTTCCCTTCGGAGATTGAAAGAACTACAGCACTAAATATTTGTCGCGAACTACAATTTTATCCTGCAAATTTCCCTGCAAAAGGTCGGAAAACGGTTTTGGGGCGTGAAGTTGGCTTAACATTTCGTTTAGGCATTAGATTATTAGCCCTTTGGTGGTATGAGCTGTTTAAGAACAATTAAGCGCAAATAAAGCACTGAATATTGGCCTTACTTATTTTGAAATGTGTGCTTTATGTTTGTCACCCAATCTCCGGTAGCTCTAGTCATAAGATCTCTCGTGGTTTCCGTTAGTTAGTCATTAATTATTTACCCGCTTTGTCCATTGCAATCACCCGCTCATATTCAAAGGATCGCTATATTTTATTCGTTTCCTTCGTCTACAGATACATCTATCAATTTCAATAATCAGCCCGCGGGAGCGTTTTCGAACGGAGCCTGGAATTCTGCACCAAGAAAAGTTCGGTCATAGATATTGTGATATACTATATTGCATATCGGTCGTACCATTCGCTCCACATCGTCGTTCAACTGACAAAAGCGCGTAACTGAACGCGGAAGGTGAGCCCGAAAAAGCGTTAAATTATATGGACGACAGGATTTAATGCCGAATGCATACTTACTGGGAGGGCGATCACGATGTAATGGTACTCTTGGTTTTGGTACTGTGTCCTCGGTTCATACAACTGAGCTTCCCCGTTTGTATCAACATTTTTCAAATCAGCCGCCCATTTTGAAAATAATTTTTTCCCTTAAAATTTTCTGGCCGAATACATTTTGCACCCCGATCCTTTACTACTTTTGCTCTTGGTTCGTAGATCGCCTTGCTTTCACAATAATCGAGGGATTCCTACGGAACAATGCTTGTATCCTCGGAGACACATAAAATATGGAAATAGAAGAGGGGAAAAGATGCGCATTGATGACGGCGCAGAGACACAACTATTCGTGTTTGATGGATGTCCGTGTTGCATCTACAAAATTGAAGGCGCGATGGCGCAAGGCATGAACTCGCAATGCTGCGCTCTGTGCTTTCAATGAAGTGTCGCTCGGATTCGGGAGAAGAGTTACAAGATGTTGATGGATGCAACCCTCTTTTGGGGTCTTCCATTTTTGCTGAGACGCACAGTCGTGAGCAGAGATGCAAATTGAAATTTCATTTTGCTAGAAAGTGAAAATTCATTATTCATAAAATTTCAACTAATTTTTGAGAAAAATCGTCCTAGCATTGGATAGGAAATTCAAAAATTGACACATGATATTTATTTCCGAAATTTCAAAATCGGGATTTTACTGCTCCTATTTATTCCATGGCATAATCCAATTGAAAAGTTTTGCAAATCACAAAATCCCATGCTTTTTCTACAGTTTCATGAGATTCATCTCTAGGCGAGACATTCTTTTCCCTTCCGGAGAAAGATTTTTTAGAAATTTCGTCCTAAGCCCCAAAAATTCTTACCTCTTCCGAACAACTTCTGCCCTCCCCCCTTAAAATTCGCTAAAATTTTGTCCCTGGAAACGCCACAAACATTTTTCAAGAAACCGTATCGACTTGGAGCATCCTTTTTTTCATCGCAAAAACACCAGCTGCTCGCGAGCCCCAACTGGCGGAATAGCAGTGATTAGCAGAAGCAGAAGGGGGTCGAATTCCCCGAAAGGCCATTAAGTGGCCTCCCCGCTACGAAGAAAAGGACCCGAAACTGAAATTGAATCACTGAATCACCGCGCGACGGCTAAAATATTTCAGCCTAACGTGACAACTCTTTTCCCATTATCAACTGCTCCCCAACTTTGAACTTCCCTCCCTTGCGAGGATGGAGGCGCCGTCTCTTTTCAGTGTCAATGTCTCCCTCCTCCCTCCTCCCCCCTCGTCCCACCCCCGCCTTATCCTCCGTTTTTTATTACTTCCCTCGGCGAGATAAGATCCCTTGGAATTACTGTACTCGGCAAATATAAAATGCTTGTTTTGGTTAATCGACTTGTGGAGTCTCAAATGTTGCGATTCGCGAGAGTAACCAACCCCTCCGATATGCGGTTTCATCAACGCCATCTAGCAATGTTTGAGTTTAAGAGCAACCGTTTTTCCGGCATAGAAAACATTAAAGTGCTGATTTCACGATTAAATTGCTAAAATAAAGTGACTGCAATATTTCAACGTTGATTTCACAACACAAAAATGCTACTTTAACCTTTATTGTAAGTTAATTCAACCACAGGGGTGGTTAAAGTAGCATTTTTGTGCTGTGGAATCTACGTTGAAATATTGCAGTTACTTTTTTTTTTTTTTTTTTTTTTTTTTTTTTTTTTTTTTTTTTTTTTTTTTTTTTTTTTTTTAGCAATTTAATTGTTAAATCAGCCATTTAATTTTTTCCGTGGGATATCGAACGGGCTGATTATTGAAAGTGGCAGACAAAGTGTTGGATAAAGAGGAGGAAGGAAAAATGAGGCGCTCTTGTATTAATGGGAGCGGGTACTTAAGCAATTTGCAGGGGAATTAAGTAATGGACATGGACAAACTAGTATAACAGCCCATGAGAGACCCGTCCTACAATCGGTCCATTATTTTCCTCCTCAGTCTGTAAAAACCATCCGTTTCAACCGATAGGGTCGTTCCATTTTCCTATTGTATCCTTTGTATATTCTCGGGATTGTATAATAATTTCAATGATCAGCCCACGATTCTACGGAGAAACGCCGCACAGTGGATCGAGTTATTTAGAGGGGTTGGACATGGAATTTTAGACTAAAACTGCAAATTTTTATACTTATTACGTCATATTTTGAACCTTAAGGGGTGATTCTAGAAGAAGATTCACAAGAAAACCAATGGAACCACTTTTAGAACCTCAAAGTCTTGTATAAATGGAGTTATAAGCATTTAAAGTTTCCAAATTTTGTCCAACAGGGTGATCTAAAAGTCCCGTGGCACCACCAGTATCAGACATCGCCCTTGCAACTTTCGAGGAAATTACGATGGAGTTTTGAAATTTTGTCGGTGTTCCTAGGTCTAAGGAAACGACTTTCGGGAGCCCTCAGAATTTAGGAGGGATCACCTGAAAAGGGGCGAGAACCCTAGGGGATACGAGGGTGCTGCGGGACTTTCGGATCGCCCTGTACAACCTTACAGTAGTGTGACACCGTCGATAAACGATTAGCAAATCGGTGATCGCGTAAGACGTCACATCGTATCATCCGATCGATTAACTATTGCGAATCATCAACCTGTAAACCTCGTTCGGTTGTCGCTCGGACAAACGACAGCCAATTCCCGCCCACGTTGTTGATATTCTGGTGTTGCCCATCGACAAAATAGCATGTATATTAATTTAGCTACTCATCAATGATTTATCGACCATCTGATGTTGACAATTTGTGCACCGATATTCCAACCGGAATCTTTCTTCTTCTCCTCACAACAGGTTGATCGATGATGATGATGATGGGAAAAACACGGAATTCGACTTGCGACGTAGCAGATTCCATTGCAAATTTTCTTTTTTTAAAAGAAAACTAACGACGAAGACGGTTTCACAGACTTGTTACGGCTACTTTGTTGTCCTGAATACGAAATATTTTATGACCTTTGAAGCGATGAAGTTTATTTGAACGGCTTTGACCAGCATCAGCAAAACTGCCTAATTTCTCCCCGTTTTTTATTTTTCACAGGACCATTCAGTCTTGAAACTCTTTGTGAAATTTTCTCGCATCATGAAGAATAAATTGGCAAAATATTGAATGATATTTTTCAAAACAATTTCAAAGAATGTTGCTCAGTTTCTTCATAAAAAATCAAATAAAATAAGAGGGGAAATTAAGCAAATTAAAATGCTCTTTGACTAATTCGGGTCAATTTTCAATTAACTTTTTATGAGAAAGTCGGTGAAAGTTTGCCTTCAAAATGAGGACCTCCTTGGTAAAAGGATCTAGAAAGCTGACAATGGGGCTCAAATCGTACAGTTTTTCTGACGGTCAGAAAAATAAATTATTAGGCAGCCAAATTATATTGGAGGGGAAAAAAGGAGAAAGACAAAGCTCTTGGAGCTGGTTCAGTAATATATGAGGAGCTTAGTTGCATAATGTTTGCAGCATTGCAACAGCCCTTCAGGCCTTTGAAACGCGAATTTCCTCAAGTTTACGTCAAGAATTGGACTATATTTTGCAATTCGGTACTAAACTTTTTAGCTCAGTATAAAAACAATGTATGTGCCATTAATTTCCCTATTGACATAGGTACTTTTACGGACGAGCCAGAAACTGTAGCTCCTAATTGCAAAATGTAGTCTAATTGTTTTCCTCGGGCCATTAGGTTCCTCTTTAATTGAAAAGCTCAGATTTACTCCTGATGATGGCACTTAAGATGAATTATAATCTTTCTTTAAAATTTGTTTCGAGATGAAATTCATGCTCAAAAATTTCGCTCGATGATGAAAAACTTCATTGCTATATTTTAGATTTTTTTTAACCGCTTCACATTTTGAGTTGCTCGTGAGAAAATGCAAGACACGATAATTTGCCGCCGTATTTCTTTGCATTTTCAAGTGAAAGTCATTATCTGGATATTCTGACACTTCAAAAATCATCAAGCACGGTCAGTCACTCATGATAAATTCTTTAAAAATTCTTCTGAAATGCTTTCAGCTCGAATAAGCATAAGTATGGAGTTCAGAGACTCCCGCGATACAAATGGGGATTTGGTCGGCGTAATCCTCCACGCAAAAATTATTGCGTTAATTGATTTACTGAATTCGTCGCCCCTCTGGCGTAAGTGCGTATCTCGATTTTCACATGAGCCCTAATTTACGTATAAGTACATGATTTCTGGGGCTCATATGGAAATCGAGATACGCCCTTGCGCCAGAGGAGCGACGAATTGTGAGCGTACTTTGACGCCTAAACCAAAGTGAAAATTAATTATCATGCACTGAGAAATTAATATGCGACCAATTTTGGCGATGAGTCCATTAGACTCAGGCCAGATGCAATTCTGCAATGAGGATGGATTGGCCATTTTGGCCGCCTTTAAGCTGGGTGACAAAGGCGGAAAAAATGTACACTATTCGCGAGTCCATTAGCGATAACTCAACGCGGCGCGAACCGAAAAATAAAAGGCAGGGCTGAAAGAGCTCATTTGACTACAGATTCCGATAACACCAGTTGCCAAATTCAACCAAAAATTCAAAAGAAATTATTAGCTTCGGTTTATTTAAATTATTTTAGATTATAATTAAAACTAGAGCATTTTCATCAGAAGTATAGTGAAGAGTGTTCATTCTTAGTTATTGTTTGAGTCAAATTCGATACATCGTAGGTAGGATCTCTACGGTAAAACTCCGAATAATAGCGTGTTTTTCACCCTCATCTCATGATCCCTGGAGTTTTCTGCCAAATCGAAAACTCTGTGTTCTTCTAATTTTCCCTTTTTTTCAATCGTACATGAACCTGTGTGGAGGTGAATGCTATTTTCAATAAAAAATGAGGTAAAATAAGAAGAAGAAGAAACATACAATCAATGCAGAGGAGACGCTTGACTGAATTTGAGTTGCTTGTTTTGAAAAATGCCTAAATTTGTGGGGAAAATCTGGAAAATGAAAAACTGAATTCAGCCGAAAATTTGCGGGAAAATGGTTCGGGCGCATGTTGCTCAATTTTCAAAAGGGACTCCGTAGCCAAAAATATGGAAATTCTCGATCCATTAATTTAATGCAATATAAACGTTACTGTAAAGACGTTAATAGCCTGAGTCGCTGAATGTCTCAAAATTATAATAACTAACTAACTTAAGCATAGAGTTGGGCAATTCTCGAGAGACGAAATCTGTGTCTGTCTCATGAATGTAAAATGAAAAAATAAAAAGAAAAAAAAATTGAAAAAAAAAATTGAAAAGAAGGAGAATGAAAGTAACCAAGAAACTCTCTCGCGATAAAATGGAAATTTAATTTTTCCCGCACATATTGGGCTGGTTTTCAGGCGAGACATTAATGATTTTCCAAATTCCACGAAATCCGGCAACGGGCGTCGATGCGAGGCGTCGCCGTCGCTGCGTACTGAATGGTTGTGCGCACGCTTAGAGCAAGCTAAGAATGGCGAGTTCTTGGGGATTTAGGAAATTCGGATTCCGCATGGGGCCTGGATTCTCCGGGATTCCAATTGAGATTAGGCCAAATCACTACAGCGCTGCCGAAGTTCGTCAAGTCGCACTATTGGTGAAATAAACTATTCTGCTCTCTGTTGCAAACTTCTACCGGAGTGAAAAAAAAAAAAAAAAAAAAAAAAAAATTGTTGGTAGTCCTAGAAGAAAGCTCAAAACCACCATGAGCAACTTGGGGAAGTCTAAAATTCACTACATACTAACTTCACAACTTGCGTGCGGAATTTGCGAACTTCGGTGATTTCTGCTTTAAAAAGTGCGTCCTAGGACTAAAACAGAATTTTTAACACAGATGAGCCATCAAAACTAAAAATGACCGCCATTATGCACAGCAATTTGTTAAAAAAAGGAAGAAAAAGAACCAAATCCCGATAATCACGCTGTTAATAAATGGTGCATCCTACCGTACCAAGGAAAACGCCATATGGATTGCATTTTGCAAAAAGGAACCACTAGCATTGCAATGTTGCTAAGATTGTGCAACTTTTTTTGTCTTGGAGGAAAAACCCGATTATCCATGAACAGTTTCTACTTTACTCGCTAAAACTGTAAATTTAAGACAAAAATTACCATCTAAATGTCATAGTTTTTCACGATTTCCGCAATTTTATTGGAAAAGATGAAGTTGCACAATCTTAGCATCATTGCAATGCTAGTGGTTCCTTTTTGCAAAATGCAATCCATATGATCCTGCAGACGTTGTCAAACTTCTTTCGACAAATCGCGAATTTTCAAGGAAATCTTTAAGTATTTTTTATACAAAATTCAAGAGAACTTTGTTCGCAATTTGATCTAAAGTGTCTAAAAATTGAAAAAAAAAAATTAAAAAAAAAAATAAAATAAATATTCATAACTTTCTTAAAAAACTAGTATTTTCTGAGAGTGAGTTTAGCAACATTCCAGTGTTCATTAGGCGTTTTACCATGGCACGGCAGAGCTGTTAAAGGGATAGCCTGTGTCACACTATGAAAATACTCCATTAAAATGTCAAGATCAAGTGCTGTGATTGGTCCAAGTCATCGAATAAGCCAATCCCAACACCTGGCCTTGATATTTTGATGGCTAGTTTTGATGGTGTGACACAGGCTTATGACTATGAATACGGCCATCAAATTGCAGCGAGAGAATAGGAAGGCGTAAAAATTACGGTTAATTCGTGCCTCTAAATCATTATTATCGATTTTTTTTTAGAGATTCTGCAAATTCTCGCGAAATTTCCTCGCTGGGTTAGCTGTTTTCTCCTCTCAGCCGCGCGCGGGGACACGGTCGCCAATCACGAAGTCAAAATTCGCACGGCGTTTGAAGATATTCAGGCGGCATGTGCTAATCCTTCCATTCCGGGTGGAGTTCGTTTAATTAAGATAACTTCACCTACAGCCACAGGCACCGATCTTTGCGTCAATTCCGGATTTGCTACCACAGCCGTATTCAATATAGGGAAGCCGTAGACGTTCCTTAAACAGCTCTTTTCTTTCGGAGGCCCCATTGGATTTACGTTGTAAGTAAGGGAGGTTTAAGGAGATCCTTGACTTGGCATAATGTAAGAGTAAAAAAGAAGAGGAAATTAAGACATTTTAAGTAAAATCATACGGTGCAACCATAGAAGTAGACCCTAGTGCAGAATTAAAATACTTTTCTTCTCGAAAAAATTAAAAATACATGAAAAAAGAGGTATTAAAAATGCAATGCAGGTTCAAACCCTACTTAAAGTTTGCCAAAACCATACAATTTTTCTTCCGAATTTTTTCACTTTTTTGCAGCGAAAAATCGTTAAAATTCCTGGCAAAAGTATAATTCAAAAGTTATACCCGTGTATTTTACTCGAGATTCATTAAACTTGTCCTTGATAAAATGCTTTATTAAGAATCTTCTTGAGCCTTATGTAGTCACAATGGAAACCATAAAGGGCTTCACAGGAGAAAAAGCCGTTTAAGGAACGAATAAGAATTCGGTGTCAACGTGCAGCTCTTCTACTGGTGAAAATAAATTATCCTCGAAAGACGACTTTTGTCCTCGGAGAACGAATTTTGTATCCGGGAGTCGTCCTCCGCGAAAGAAATGGGCCTGTTGCAAACTTTTGCTGGAGCAAAAATAAGAGTTGTTCCTTATGGATGATGTCTCAAAAATCACGATGAGCGCATCGGCAAAATCTGAAATGCATTCTTAACTTCACAATCTGCGTAAGAAATTTGCGTTTTTTTTTTAAGATCCCCGCTTCAAAAAGGATACTATGACACAGATGAACATTTCGTTAGAGAAATCGTTCCATTCAATCCCTGCTCAACATGGCCGACTCTTCCACGCGCAAGTTGAGGAGAGCACGAGGTCAATCAAGGCGGATATCTATCACAGGGAGAAAAATGTGAATTCAAACACGCCGATTGTTATTAGGTGGTTAGAATCATCGTCTCACCACATGTGTTTTGGCGAATTGGCGTCGGCTATGTTGAATATCGCGTAGTATCCTTGTGAGCAGGGGTTGGATGGAATGATTCCTCTAACGGAATGTTCATCCATGCCGTGGTATAGTTTTTGGAGCGGGAAGCTCGAAAAAACGCAAATTTCTTACGCAAATTGTGAAGTAAGGAGTGCATTTCAGACTTTGCCGATAGGCTCATCGTGATTTTTGAGACACTTTCTGTGAGTAACAACTCTCATTTTTGCTGTAGCAAAAGTTTGCAACAGGCCCATTAGGTACTGTCCTCCAAGGAGAACCCATTTTTACTGGGTGTAATTGAAGTTTTTTTCTCCGTGCTCTGTACCGTAACTCAGTCTTCTGAATAAAAATCTAAAAAAAAAACAGCTAAAGATAATTACAGCATTAAAAATCGATCACGTGGAATCATGCTGTCGAAATAAAAAGTGGCTCAAAAATCCTGAAACTCCAGGAAAAATGATTTGAATACCTCCGACGAGTGATAAATAGTGAAAGCCCACGGTGCCTTTAGAATACTTGGTCAGCCCTTTGACGCGAAGGTGTATCTCAATATCGACGCGAGCCCTGTTCTACATATAAATCCATGCTTTCTGGGGATCATGAGGAGATCGAGATGGGCCCTTACGCCAGAGCTGCAGAGGAGAGACAACTTCTCCAGCGCACATGCAATTTTAATCCAAAAATTTACGACTTCCGATGGTATTCGACTGTCTACGTGCGAGATTTGGCACATGGGCAAGAAAATTGCCAAATTTAGCGAATAATCTTCCATTTAGCATTGACTGAACGGATGAGAAGCGAATACTTTGACAAATCTGCGCGAGGGAAAACCCGGGCCCAATAAAATTTAACGGGCATTCTTTTTCGGTGTCATCATGAGTTAAAACAGAGCGAGTTAAATGCCATACATTGAGGAAAAATAAAATGTAACACCTACCTACGTCATACGAATTAGAAGCAGATTTATTTGTTTGCGACGTAAAATCAAAAATTTCCAGCCGGCTGGTTATTAAAATTGATAGAAAAAACGATAGACAAAGACGACAAACGGAACATTGAGCGATCCTATACGAAGAAGCGGTTGGGATTGCAATGGTCCCATAAGAGATCCCTTTAATTAGTCCATCATTCCCTTCTTTATCTGTAACAACCATCCATTTCAACCAATAGGATCGATACATTTTCCTTATGTAATCTTTATCTATCACGTTGTCCATCAAATTTACTAATCAGCACTCAACGTCTAGAGCTTTAATTTGTCTTAAGAAGACTTATTATCTTTCATGGATATCCCATCTTTGAAAAATCAAATCTTTTGGAGCGAGTTTGGACTTTGTTTGAACTGGTTTGACTACGGCTCTTGCGTAACTCGGTAGATTTAAGCATTGTTATTCTCATTTTAACGCTGCGAAAATACCATGAAACACTTGAGATGGTTCGTCAGAACTTTTTTGAACGATAGTCCATCGATCCATAAATAATTTTTGGATCTCAGGAAATTTTTCAATTATTTTTGAGCATCACATCAGACTGTAGTACGTCAAAAATTCTACACTTGGATAAAGAACCATTTTGAAATAGCTTTTAAAGTAAGTCCATAAGAATATTGAAGATCAAAATAATTTGCGGTGTGCACTCGGAAAGAACTATCAGAGTTATTGCTAAGTGTTTCTTAGTCAAATTTTGTGCATAGATACCTCCGTGTGACGTGATGCTCAGAAATTTTCCAAATTTTCCAAAATATCCTAAATCCAGAAATTATCAATTGGTCGATCAACTGTCAAATTGTTCTCTTGAAAGCTGCAGATTTACCTTAAACTTGTTGTGAAAACAAATAAAAGAGGTTTAAAATTATTGGTTAATTATTTGTTTTCTTTTTCTTTTTCTCATTCCGAAAGAAAGGTACGACGAGAAATGCAGAGTCGTAATTCAAAAGGTTCTAAGCGCCATCAGGTTCTAGGAGAAGGGTATTCATTCCTCTCATTTCAATGCAATCTAGCTGTGAGCGGATAAGATCCTCATATCAATTTGTTACTTAAACCTAAATGCAGTGCATATGGCGGAAAACTTCGGTTACTAAAACCGAAAACTTACAGTTAAATGTTACATTGTGAACTGGAGTTTTTTCAACGTATACGATGGTTGAAATTTTTCGTCTTCAAACACTCGTCCTCCCATACTTCAATCCTGAGGCAAACCATTTACATTTTGTAGATATTAGTATGAGGTAATACACACTAGTCGTTAACAAAGTCAGGAATAGATTCAAGTTGAAACCCTATTCTCTTAAAATGTTAAAGCAAAAAAAAATTTGGTTAACTCATTCAGACATTTTTCGGAGTTATTTTCTTCCTGCTCACTTTTCGAAAAAGAACGGGAGATTAGCCGGTAATGAATGCGAGAAATATACAGACGGAATGTTGACAATCTCACCCTGCCCTCTTCTTACTTAAAAAACCTCCAAAAACGCGCGATAAATCTTTCAAACGCATCAATTCCCTAATTTAAAAATTCTGTCCGAATTTTATCGCTAAATAAAGACGTTCAATTAGCGGACATTTTCCTGCCAGATCAAAGGGAAGAATTTAAGGAGTTCACAGGATTTTAGCGCTTTTTACACTAAAACTTGTATTTCAGATATGAGGCAGAAAAACAGAGAGTAATTGCAAATCGTTCCCAACGGCAACATAGCTCTATGGACTAGCCAATAACTTTTGACGGTTGAATCTTATTGTTAGCCAGAAAAATCGGAACAATATCTAGAGTATTTTTAAGATATTAGAAGTTAAATTCTACGTGTTTTTTTAAACAACCTTTTACAATTGTTTTGTTTTGTTTTAAGAACTTGTTTTAAATTTTGCCGACATATTGGTCTGAATTATCAAATTTAAGAGTACTTTTATCCAATTTTTAATAATATATGCAAGCATGATATATCAAAAATACATTTTTAATGCGATACATTTTTTTTTACAAAATAAACGTTCTTGTAATTTGAAAAAAATCATGTTGAATTTCATTAAGGGCTCGAAAAAATTATTTTTCCTATGGTGATGCGCTAAAGACCTCCTTGGAACTGCCGTCAGTCAAAATTCAGACCATATAAATCCCTTTTCAGTAGGTGAATAATTGAAATTAATAAACAAAGCTTTCGACAAAGTGAAAGTTGAGCGCTTCGAATTGGTGGAAGTTGGTGGTTTGAATGGACAAAGAAGGTAAGTAATGGACTAACTAACGGAAACCTACGAGTGACCCCATAACCCATGATAAGTCTATCATTTTTAGTCTGTAGCAACCACTCGTTTCCACCTAGGACCGCTCCATTTTTCATCCTTCTTTTCTTTCTATCGCTCTGTCTATCAATATCAATAATCAGCCAAGAGGAAAGAAGTTATCTCAGGAACAACTGTATGCATATGGCCCTACGTCTAACTGCCCTCTTGGGCAACGAACCGAGGATGACGGACCAAATATTTAGCGTGCTTTCCTCGAAGACATAATGAGTATGGTCTCGCGCAGTTTCACTCGCCGCCCACTTTTTCGAAGCGTGTTCCCGCGCAAAACCGCAGCTACTTGACGTAATTACGACTGAGAAAATCCTTATTGTTCGAGGAAAACGGCGGGTTAGTAACGACCGCTTATTTCATTCATTCACTGCTTCAAATGACCTGGAACTCCGACATAGCCGACTGTCTTTCCGAGTTTGCGTAAGTACACAATCCGCAAATTTATTTTAGCAAATCGTCTGCGTTGCCAAAGACGCAAAGAAAAGAAACATGATGTGAACCAAAGGGCCTTAGTGTCTTACGGCCGTGCTAAGGAAAAACGCCGCATGAGCCTTTGGACGTTGCCAAGTTTCCTTTGATAAAAACCGAATTCATGAGGAAAATTTTTAATATTTTTTTCCAAAACTTTCAGACAATTTTGCACGCAATGTAATCTAAAATATCTGAAAATTTCAAGGAATAATATGCATGAATTTCGTCAAAAATGCATGTTTTATCAAGGAAAATTTGGCAACTCTCGAATGTTCATACGGCGTTTTTCCTCAGCACGGCAGCTCCACTACAATGAGTAAAGTTAGAGTCACTCCGATAAAGAGGACTGTTTTTATCATGATTTTTCAATAATAAAAAAATTCCTAAATTTAGGATTTATGGTATCAATGCATGGGCGGACCCGGAAGGGAAAAGGAGAGAAAGAATGAATAAGAAAAGAACGGAGGAAAAAAGAGAGAAAGACGCTTATATTTGGTAATTTTTTATGACAAAATTGACTCAAATTGCCCAGCAGATGCTTTAAAATTTCGACAATTTTCAGGGGGGAACCCCCTGGATCCTCCTTACGCCCCCTCCCCCCTTTCGAAGTGTCTCGATCCACCTATGGGTATGGCGATGGGTAAATGATGATGAAGAAGAAGAAAATTTCTGTTGTGCAAATAGTGTTCTGAGTACGTGAAATTTTGATGAGAGAACATTTCATAATGCTAAAATTCACACCTCGTCTACTGGTTCCCTACACGCCTTGAAACTATGTGTCTAAACAAAGCAGGTAAATGCCAACCTCAAGGAAAAAATAAATAAAAACAAATTACGTGCACTAAGTACCGCTACTGATTACATCTTTTCCCCGTGATTACGGGTATGGCACCCGCAATGAGAGCGATAGAGCGAAATCGAAGATTCATTCAAATCCCGTATATCAAGGAAAGTCTGACATGCACGTGACCATGACGGAACAGAAGTTCATTCGTTTATTTTGGCACGCTACATATCCACGCTCCGACACTGTAGCCAACTTTGAGGACATGTATTTCCATAAATATTTATTTAGCGTTAAAAAATCGAGGGAGATGAAACAAAATTGAAATCGTGCAACTTGAGTCGCAGTCAACTCGACGTCAATTATGTTCCTAGTCACCGGGTTGATGTTGACTCGGAAATAATGAAACGAGAGGGAAACGACAAAACGGCGTATCTGTATTTCCACATGAGCACTAGAAAGCATGGAGCTATACGGAACTTAGGGGTCACGTGGAAATCGAGATACGCCCTAACGTCTTACGTCAGAGGAACGACAAAATTGCCGCCGAGACACGGGTTTCTTGACCAGGCGAATTATTTTTTGAGCGGATAACCAAAGTCAGAACGCGAAGGGGGGGGGGGGGGGAATTTGAGCGTGGATTAGAGGAGGTTAACGTTTGGTCCTAGTTTTGAAGGTTGGCACAGTCGTAATCAAAATGTTACCGTCAATGCTGCCATTTTATTTTATCGAAAGATTCCGAAATAATGCCGATTTCCGGAAATATATTTCGATTTGCCAAAGTTCCGAGAAAAATTCCGAGGAAAAATTCCGAAATACGTCCGGTTTTAGTTCCGAAGATCGTTCACTGTGATCTAAATGTCCCTAAATTTGATCAAATAAATGGTCAATCTTGCGAAAAATCACAAATTTCGAGGAAATTCTGAAAATAGCTGAAAATTCCGGGGATTTAGAAGATTCCGGGAAAAGTTCTGATTACTTGAAAAGTTCCGAATTTTGGAATTTAATTCCGCAGCACTGATTACCATGTTAAGAAGGAACGCCGTATGAGCATTAGCACGTTGCATGATTTTCTTCAATTAAGTGTTTATGATTGAGAAAAGGTATGAAAATTTCAAGCTGACACCACCGTAAGGAACAAACGGGAAAGTTCTACTACGTTCGTAGTAGAGTAGCGCTCAGATGTTTCCAATATTGGCGAGTTCTTAAGTTCCCCGGAGAAGATGATCACCGTTGAGATGAAAGAACTCGAACTTGCTCACCAACATTTGAACTATCAATTTTGAGAAAACTACACTACCGCTAAAAAAATGAATCCTAGCAAAACGATTATCGTCCTTTGTGCTTTGACATTAGAAGCAGTTAACGAAGGTATCACAGATTCATCTATTCTATGTATGTTAGACCCTTCTCCACCATCTTGTTGTAGAGCTGGTGTGCCACCATGGGGAATAAAAAAGCACGCGTAAAAATTCAAGGAAGAAATTTTACAGTTTTTTTTTTCGAAAAAAATTGGCAACATCCTAGTATTTATACGGCGTTTTCCTCGGAATAAAAGAATAGTCCCTTAAGAGATTCTTGGAGCCTCTTAGAAAAGTGGAGTTTTTTTCTCCAGACGAGTTAGAAGAAAACAGGCCTGGAATGTACCGCTCATGATCAGGTGGCAGAGAAATAAGATTTTTGTCGGACCTGGCTAATTGCTCTGCTCTAAAAAAAAGTCCAATTGCGGATTCGGGAAGGGGCATAATTACTGCGAAAAATTTCAGAGCCCGCGCGATGATACTAATCATTAAATTAATGTTCCTTCTGATTTAAAAATTTCAGGCTCAGACCTGAAATCTGGGATTTTTTTATCGCGGGTCTGTAGGAAGCTCAGTACGTGGCGACTCATACTTAGTTCTTAATCGCAGTTTTTCCTTCATTTAAGTCGATTATAAAGATCGACTCTGAGCGGACTCCGATACATTTTCATACATACATTTCCGATACATTTGCATTTTCATTTTCATTTTTTTTTTCCATTTTCATTTTCATTCTTCATTTTTTTGATACTTTTTTGTATGTTTAAATGAACAAAATCCAGTGTTATCAACTTTTCAAAAATCGTCACTTGGAGAATTGTGTCTACTCAGTGGTACTGAGGATACACGCCGGAAAAATGTTCAATACTGCCGAATGTCC
This sequence comes from Bemisia tabaci, assembly GCF_918797505.1. Classification (NCBI taxonomy): domain Eukaryota; kingdom Metazoa; phylum Arthropoda; class Insecta; order Hemiptera; family Aleyrodidae; genus Bemisia; species Bemisia tabaci. Next base: position 46,062,228 of record NC_092800.1, on the reverse strand, counting down.
CCCCAATGAAATTCACTTTTGTAAATTGTTCTGAATATTGACTCAGGACTACGCCTCCTTCCTCCTTAAAATCTTTCGGACTTTTTAGACCAATTTACGAATAAAATTTTCTGAAAAATTGGAAGAGAATATATCCATAAGTTTTCCGAGGAATTCATGTTTTATTCGACAAAGTTTGACAACGGCTAAATAGCGCACAAGCGGCGTTTATTCATAGCAGGACTGTATTGGACAGACCATCAAATGTACATGAAAGGCTAAGATGTAGCATCTCCAGGCTTAAGTACCGTTCATACATGAGAATTTTTCAAAATAAAAATATGCAAAGAAACAAAATTTGGAAATTTCTTCTGAGTATTCGTAGGTAGAAAATATATATCACTTACGAACAACCGGGAGTATCTTAAAAACAGGATTCTCCTTCTTACCTGTAACAAAGAGAAAGTTTATATGAGTATGCGCTCGGCAATCAATGATTTTTTTAAGTCATTAAATACAAAAGCACTTACAGCGACAATATATTTTTTGGACCCTATGCACATCGCTACTTCTCCAAAAGTTACTTTGAGAAGTCACCGTTAGAAATTGCCTAATGATGACTGATGACCGAAAATTTCAGCAACAGGTTCAGCAATTCCATCCTAATTTAAAAAATTCGCCTAGTAATTGCATATTTCGGCACCCATCGGTCATTACTAGGCAGATTTTACTTGATTTTTTGCTGAGCTAGTTGCTCATCGATCATCGTAAGCGAAAAGTAGCAAAAATTCGCCTAGCAAATTGCATATCCCGACACTCACTGGTCATTATTAGGCAGATTTTACTTGATTTTTTGCTTAAGTGGTTGCTCATCGATCATCATAGGCGAAAAAATTGCTTCCGAATTGAACGTTTACATCACTTGATAACATTGCGTAGGTTTTTTTTTTTTCATTATTTTTAAATTTTTCTTTCATGACTTTATACCTCTGGCTATTGGTGGCTTTGGTAATTGACTCGTCCTTTAAAAATTGGTGCTCTTGATATATGGTGCGGTGATATATTTTGAAATTTTCAGATACCTCAAAAAGAAATTGCGGATACAATGCTCTTAGAAAAATTTGACGAAAAATATCCTTAAGTTTTTCTTTGAATCATTATTTTACGAAAGAAAAAGTTGGCAACACTTGATGGCTCATACGGCGTTTTTCCCAGCTTGGGAAGACAGAATTGCAGTAGCTGCGGAGTACAACTCAGGAGTCGCGGGTATTTACGATCTCCTAGCTTGCTACTTGCCATCCGCGGTCGGATGCTTACAGCGTTGCGGCTTTCAGGAAAACCCTTGAAAAAAGTCCGTGTAAATCGAGGGATTTTCAAGGAAAATTGGCATCGTTAAGACTTTGAATCAGGCATAAATTAACGCGAGGCAACTTCGTCGTGTCGTGGCGAGGAGCGAAACAGGACCCACCGCACATGGGGCGGGTTTTCCACTCGATTCAGACTGGCAACGCATTCATTTCCCACAAAACGCCTGCAATTTTTCATATCGGCATACTGTGCCACAGCAGTGCACGAATAGTTGTATCTGAGGCATTGCAATGTTGACTCTCAGCTGCTGCGACATTAAAGAAGAAAGGGAAGCAAATGAAGAAAGGAGAGAAGTGGGAGGAAAAGGCAGAAAGGATGTAAAATAAAAAGAGAAGGAAAATATAGAGAAAAGAAAAATTAAGGGAACTGAGAAATGACAAATATTCATATTGTTTCTCTTCCTTATCTTTTCATTTCTGTTTTTATTCTTTCCTTTTTTCTTTCGGTCCTTGTGCTTTTATCCTGGAAATTTCCATTTCGTGCTTACTGAACTTTTGCTCTCTTCAGCAACACTGCAGCACTGCACTTCAATCTCAGTGAAATGTCATGAGCAAAATACGTACTTAACTACGAGGAGGCAGTTCCGTACAAAACGCCTTCAATTTTTCGTGTAGGCGATGAGCGCCACAGCAGGACACGAATAGTTGCTCATGAGACATTGCGATGTTGACTGCCGGATGTAGATGGGACATTCGTTCACCTTTTGGATTTGAGTCACTTTCCAATTCCATGTTACACTGTTCGACGGTGAAACTGCAGAAACGCATGTCTCAATGGAGAATTTGCATGCAAATGTGTTATTGCTTCATCTGAAAGTGCTTAAGAGCGATTTCACAGAATTTTTTATAAGTTTTTTCTGATATGGGATATAGTATAAAAATAAATTTAAAAGTGAGAAAATGCACCGCCTAGTGAATGGCGGCATTTCTCATTTTAACACACGTACTTTGGCAAATTCGCTCATTTTGTCATATCTTCTCCAATAATTGTTCAATTCATGAACCAAGGGTATCCTCGTGTTCAGTTCACTCCGTAGCTTCCACTTAAACACGAAATTTATCAAATTTCAGACACCTGCAAATTCCCTATTGCGGCGTTTCAAAATATCCTAGAGTTATGTTTATTAAGCCACTACATTCCCGCTGAATGAGAAAAACAGTTGCACCATCTTAGAAACACTTACGGCACTCGTTAGCGCTTAAGAGATTTTGAATTTCGTCTATCCTTTTTATAATGAAGAGATTATTATTAGTCTGACATGACCCATAACTGCCGATTTAGACGAATATACACTTTGGCAGCGCTGTTTGCTGCGACTTTGGTCACGTGGCCGTGGGCTTGACGTCAGACCTCAGACATAAGACTTAATACCTGCAGTGGTAATACGCACTGACTGCAGGAGTGCAACCTCCTTTAGCGTGGGTGTGAGCGATCTTTCTTAATCGTTGGCGCTGCTCCTTCGCAAAACTTCAGCAACTTTCTCCGTAAAGACCAACGTTATTCAGAACTAAAACTGGCAGGGTCCACAGAATATGTTGCACGTTATCAGAGACATCAATTTTTTCAAGAGGGAAACTGCGTAAAACGTCAAACTTTTCTTGCAACATTCGACAACACGGAGACGCGAAAGCCCGCCTACAATACGCACGGCGAACCGTCATCTCATTAATTCGCTCGATAGTTGGGCATTGGTTATCAGTAGGAAAAAATATTAAAACAAGTTTTTGTAAAATGTCTTCAAGGTAGAGTTAAAATCAGGTTTTGGATTTTAGTAGAGTCTTGGGTCATCTTTGCGAGTGCTTCTTAATTTGGCTTTAGGTCGAAATATTGTCATCCGTGGAAGTTTATGTGTACACAACTAATCTCGGCAGAAGGCCACTGCGTCAGATTTTAGGTATTTTTGTAGAGGTGCGAAACTTGAAAAAAAAAAATGATCAGGGTAAGTTAGGTGAGTCCAATATTCAGTCGATGGGTTTCCTGAAAAATAATGTACAATGCACATCATTCTCATACAGTCTCGCCTTTAGGAGATTTCTGCAGAAGACAAAATGAGAAGAGTGAATGAAAAGTTGAAGAACGTTATCTGTTGTCGAACTTGTCAAGATAATTGAACATGTGGCCCAACTGGACAGCATTTTGCAAAAAGGAACCAAGAGCATTGCAATGTTGCTAAGATTGTGCAACTTCTTTTGTCTTGAAAGAAAAACCTGGTCATCTATAAACATTTTCTATTTTGCACCCTAAAAACTGTAAATTTAAGACAAAAATTACTATGTAAATTTCATATTTTTGCATGATTACAGTAGTTTTATTGCAAAGGATGAAGTTGCACAATCTTAGCAACATGGCAATGCTTCTGGTTCCTTTTTGCAAAATGCAATCCAATTTTACGTACTTGGCTTTTAAAGGGCAGTTAAAATCTTGTGCTTTGAACTAGGTGTTCTGCCAGTAAAATGTTTTCACTGAGAACGTAAGACCAATCCGTTACTCTATAAGCACAACTTCTAGACGAATTTAATAAATGGTGACGAAAGGAACTGAATCTATTTTTATCCGAATATAGGCATGTAGACATTAAAAGATGGCGCCTAATTAATGTTCTGTTTATTGTGTATTTGCGTGAGAAGTGCGAAGTTTAATGACCTGCCGCATACGAGCCACCCGAAAAATGCCGGACGTGTCCTAATTTCAAAAGGAGGGTAGCAGATTCCAGTCATGTCGCCTTGTTCCGGGGCCTCACTAATTTATAAAAAAGAGAGAGAATAAATAAATGGTCGAACATGGCTAAAGATGTAAAAACATGAAAAAAAGAGGGATCCTTTATTATTAGAGCACGGAAAGGTGCTTGCATTGAGGGTTGACATTGGATTGTAACTAAAAGGTCAAGATTTACTTCAGCAAGCCCTGATACGGCGAAAATTGAAGAATCGTTTTTCTAAGCCAAAAACTGAAAAATAAAGTTCCAAGAATAGAAAAAGTAAAGGTTTTAGTGCCAAAACTCAATTTTTAGTTAAAACAGAGTGTCTAGTTTATTTTCAGTTTGGGAAATCCTGATTTTTCCTGATTTTGGACTGCAAATCTTGACTTCGTAATTGTTCCAAATCCTGACAAAATCCTGATTTTTTGTGGAGAGAAATTAAAATTTCTGCACTCACAAACATAGCTCGATAAAAAATCCGATCAGAAGGCCGACTTTTCTTGAATCCTGATTTTACGGCCGATTTTTCCTCAAATTCTAATGAAACCGGGATTAAATCCTGATTGACCTCAAATCCTGATAGATTCGGGAAAATCCTGATGCTAGACACCCTGTTTAAAACGTTCCTAAAATTTGTGATTTACCAAAGGAAATTTGGCATCGCCTAAAGGTTCATACGGCGTTCTTCCTCAGCACGGCAGAGAGGTGTGTACCCATTTTCCAGCTTCCGCGGGTCGAAGCGGCAACCGGTGGGTTGCGGACAATGCGTCTCTAATTTGAATGGCGCGCTAAGAGCGGCCCCAGCTGCGGTCGCCGTGCCAAGCCCAATTGAATCGCGCTAATGGGTGCGCATCAATAAACCACCGCGGATCGCGCCTGCGCGCTGCGCCGACCTGGCCTAGCGCATGCGCGGTCCTCGACAAATTGGACGGATTCGTGCTGAAGGCGACTATGTGGCCGCGCAAACCCTATGCACTTAGTTCCTTTTAGCATAAATGCGTCCGATTGAGCGGCCGCACACGCGGCGGATAGAGCCGTCCGCCTAATCAGCCGGCACGATCTACGTCTCCGGTCGTCGCGTACTCCCGCGCTAAGGAACAACGCCGTATGAACCTTCAGGCGTTGCCAAATTTCCTTCGATAAAACACGAATTTCCTGATAAATTTATGAATATTTTCCTTCCAATTTTTCAGATAATTTTGTTCGCGATTTTACCTGAAGTTACTGAAAATTTCAAGGAGAACTATGCATAGCCTCCCGCGAAAAGAAACATTTTATCGAAGGAAATTTGGCAACTCTCGAATGTTGATACGGTGTTCTTCCTTAGCATGGCAGCGTACAGAATCCGCCTCGTTATTCACGGATCCTCTCGATGGAGACTTACTTGTTCCCTCGCCAGGGTTCCTTCCTTCCTTGCGCACAGAGACAATTTATTTTAGAGAACCCGAACTAAAACTCAGTAATGTGATTGGGTGAGGCAAAAGTTGAACTTGTGGGGGTTAACGCCATTTTTCGCCCGATAATGATTTATGAGAAACTTGGCGAGCAAAAAATTGAATAACATTCACCGAAACCGAAAAAAAAGCTAAGGATGGACATACTATCCGTCCTGGGCTAAGAGACCGAAAGTTCCCGGAGCTGGAGCCGTAGCTTCGATTCCTCCGGGTGCTACAATGCCATCCATCAACAGGGTCAAATGATGAGATTTCGAATGCGTTACACTAAAAGAAACTCATTGTTCATCTATAAAATGATTTATCTGCATTATGAAATTGATGAAAAAATGTTATTTCTAAAAATTGACTCTTCCTTGTGTATTTCTGTTCAGTACATTGACATATGTAATCCAAAGTCAACTAACCGAAAGCTAGGTCGAGAAGCTATTTTCCTTGTTGTCACGGGAGGTCTAACAAGGCAATCATTCTCAATCAAGAGGTCTTAGAATCCGAAAATTATTTGATTATCCTTTCATGCCAAATACTGATGCATCATTATTATTATTGGTATCAAATTGGGTGAAACTGGATCACTTTCAGAGAGACATCCCTCCTCTCAGCATCGTAGTAATTTTCGTGCAAGTTATGTTGCTGGAGGAAAGATCCTTTCTCCCTTTTTCCTCGTCATGTTTCTCATTTGGACGTATTTCTATCAAACGGAACTATGTGCATTAAGACATGAGCCCTGAGACCCATAAGAATGTGTGCATAACAGGGCTCACATCATAATGAACATAGTTCCGTTTGAAAGAAATACGTCCATTTTAATTCTTTTTCTTTTTTGGGCCTTTCACGCCTCTGTTTGCAAGTACCCTCGGTATCCTTTTGCCGTTAAGAGTCTGAATGGACAAACGTTGCACAGTGGATCGAGTCAATCAGAGAGGTGGGACATGAAATTTTTGATTAAAACTGAAAATTTAGATGTTTATTTCGTCACATTTTAAATTTTAAGGTGTGCTCCTAAAAGAAAATTTTACGAGAAAACCAATGCAACCAGGGCCGGATTTAGGGGGTGGCCAAATGAGCCGCGGCTCGTGGCGGCAAATTTTACAAAGATGTTGGTATAAAAAAAAATCGGATTCAGAAAAAAAATTTCAAACGAGAAAAAGCGACAAAATCTCTCATTTCCTGAGAGTATAGTAATTTCTAATTTTGTCGTCTTTCGGTGTTACTAAAGACAGCACCTTTAATTAGTCCAGTTAAGAGAGAAACCCAACACGCAAGTTGGTCTGGAGCGGCGCGGCGCAGAGAGCAATGATGACGAGGACTTGAGATGAAAAGGAGAAGCCCTCGGCGCGGCGGTCGGCATGTAACACATATTAGCGCCTACAAGACTGCATGCATACTTCACGCATTGCGTCAAAAACAGTGCGGTCAACAGCGGTGGGCGTGAAACGCATAGCGCCTACAAGGCTGCATGAATACTTCACGCATTGCGTCAAACACAGTGCAGTCAGCGTGGCACGGCGACGGCGGAAGTTAAGCGTATTAAACTACATTTATGTTTGTTCTTTCATAGTTTTTTCGTTCATTTCTTGTAAATGGAAGGCCTTGTCCGCACAGAGATAGGTTTACGGAACTTAACTTTCGCGCATAGTTCCGTGAACTTTAGCTAGTATTGTTGACAGGGCTTTCGCAAAAAAATGTGTTCAACACAAGTGAACACGTTTCATGCAACCCTCCCCCACTGGAACGTTCACTTGATGGTTTTAATTGATGTTTCAAAACGAATGAGAATGGGACGGCAAAATACAGACGGGCCATTGGCGGCAAGGAGGTAAATCTGGTCTTGGATGCAACCACTTTCAGAACCTCAAAATGTTGTACACTGAAAAAAAAAGATCGGTGAAATTTACCATCCCTTCACGCTGTGTTTTACACAGCGTGAATTGGACGTATTTCTATCAAACGGACCTAAGCGTCATAGGGTGAGGAAGGTAGAGGGGGGCTTGGATTGGCGGCGGAATCGGGCGTCCGGCTTATTCCGTCCTATAGTCCCAATGCTTTTCCATGGCGCTTAGGTCCGTTTGACAGAACGCGCTATCCGGGATTCAAAATTCCTCAAAAGGAACTCAAATTGGCGCTTAGTTCCGTTTGATAGAAATACGTCCAATTCAAAGTCGATTCTGCCTGAAGAGGAATGGTTACCTGTTCCAGTATATAGTAACGTTTACCTTTTGTCTGGCAGAATTGACTCTGAATTGACGCTTTGTGAAATACAACGTGAAGGAATGGTAAATCCTACCAATCTTTTTTTCAGTGAATAAACGGAGTTATAAGCTCTTAAAGTTTCCAAAGTTTGTCTGAGCTCCCTGATTGACTCGACCCATTGAGCGGCGGAGGCAGAGGGTGGCGAAAGGCGCGCAAATGGTCTCGGATGGTCGGGTGCCAATCCGAATGTGGTCCATTGTTCGTGACGTCATTTGTCGCGCGACATGCAAACGTCCACTCGCGCCCATGCGCATGCGTAGCCCCCGATTATCTTTTTCGATAGCTGCTCCCGCTAATGAACTGCAGCCTGCGGATCCCTACAGCTCGTTAGCCGCTCGACTCCATTCGATCGGTCGATGTTCGATGGATCGACACACGACATGGGAATGCTGACGAGAGGATGAGAAAGGAGAGACGGATGAGAAGGAAGATGAATAAGAAGAAGAAGGAGAAGGAGTTGGATATGGATAAGGAGATAATAGGATCATGAGGAAGAAGAGGCTAGGATGAGGAAGGAGATGAGGATTGAGAGGAAGGTAAGGAATGAGAAGAGGAAGAGGAAACGAGGGAGGAAAACGAAGAAAAATACAGTTTTTCTCTTTTCTCTCTCTATCTTCTTCATCAATGTCTTTTGCTTCTTTTTCTCCTTTTCTTCACCACTTTATTTTTCTCCTTTACGTCATTATTCAGGATTGCCACAAAATTTAGAAAACAACATTCCCTGACATTTCCCTGATTACCCTGACACATTTTGGTGAAATTTCCTGACAATTAATTGAAGGTACGCCAGATGGTAAAGAGGCATAATTAGAAATCGTTTTCGGGCAAAATTTTTTGTTCAAAATGTCTAACCCATTCTAAAAAGCAAATGAAGGTGATTTAACAAATTTTCCCTGACATTTCCCGGTTTCCCTGACTTTTTAAAATTCCCTGACATTTCCCGGGTTTCCCTGACTGTGGCAGCCCTGATCATTATTACTATTCTCACCCGCTCTTCTTCCGATTCTTCTTCTCCTGCCTCTCTTCCTTTTGATTTTCTAATCCGCCCTCATCCGACCATGTTAAGTTCATCTTCAGCTCGCGGAACCAAAGAGGTCGTTTGGCGCGACCGAAGGCTCATCGTCAGTCCTCGGCACCAAGAAGCCCCTCCCGAACTCACCGGTTCGTAAAACTGAAGTTTTTTCTGCGACTCGAGAGTCGAAAACATTCGATCTGAAAAGTATAGTCACATCGATTGAGCGGATGGAGAGCCTGGAATTGGTTTTGGCTTGGGACACTTGACCCGCCAGCGCACTCCCGTCCCGTCCGTCCCGGTCGTCTGTGGGCAGTCGGTTGACGGGCCTCATTCCCGCTGGAGATTATTAGTCTGCCTCTAAAAACAACACAATGAGTAAGCAGCATGGGCGGACAACCAGCCCTGTTTCGCATCTACCGGGAATTGGCTTTTTTCACAACGCAACGTGCACGCAGAAAAAACTTGGGTTCATGTTGAGCACCAAAGTATATTTCAGCTCAGATGATCGAACTCCGGTTTGTGCAACCGGAATCTTCTATTTTCTGAACCAAAAACTTAGATGTTACACAATAAGAAGAAATAATCGAAAAAATGTCAATCGACGCTTATGGAGCGACGCAAGTTTGAGATGCAACTATTCGCGCTTGCATGTATGTTTGTTGCCTATGGAGCAAAATTGAAGGCGAACTTCAGATGGATATTTGCACCAATTGTTTTACAACATCGTGTACAGGTTCAGTCAACGGCGAGCTCTATAAAAAGAATCACGCCCTCTAAAAAATTACGGAACGCTTGAACTGAGCCCCCCCTTTTTTTTAAAAAAAAAAAAAAAAAAAATATATAAACATCACCTTAAATTTCCTGAACGGATCGGCGTTTCTATATTTAGTGAGGAATTGTGAAAATACTGCAGAGAATATTTTCGAGGTTCTTCGAAACGAAAACTTCCATGAGCAACTGACGAAAAATTATACAGTAACTCAAAAAAGATAACTTAAACTAGACACGCAACGCTTCGCTAAATACCGCCCCCTCCCCTGGTAAAGCCGCGTAACGCTGGAAAAGACCCTCCCCCCTTAGAACGTTACGTAATTTAGGGACGGCCCACATTGTTTGATAGGCGATTTTGGTGTAAAACTGTTATTAAAATACTCTTCTAAACTAATTCATTCATGCTTCAATTTTGAGATTTTGGACACTGGATAACTCTTTTTCTCGCTGATGACAGGCTCATTTGTCTGCGATGGTATCCGTCACAATTTATGATCCATAGGGATGCCACGTTGTGATTAATTTGACGTTTAGGAAAACGGACTTTAATTTTTTTTCCGTAAGATCTTCAGCATCTACTTTCTTCGTTTCCCCACTTTCTGTTCTCCCTTTATTTTTCCTGATCCACGGTCGCACAATCGTTTATTTGTTTTAAGAATCTCTCATCTTCACTCTCAGATGAAGGGACTCTAGGGTAGAATACCCTACGTGAATTTCAAGACTTATAGTTAACTTGTTTCTCCTTGAAAAAATGGAACCAGAGCGGGAATCATGAAGTCTTGCAATGGAGATACTTGGCTTCGCACTTTAGTCATCCATATTGCCTCCAGTGGCGCAGGAATCGAATTTTTTTTCATCCGTGTGTGCGACGACGCGACGGTGGCGGCGGGGCGCGATTAATCGCTAAGCCGTTGAAAACGACGACGTTTCAATTAAAAAGAATCAAGCTCCGACACGCTAATCCGATGTTACGACCGCTGCCTCGAGTGCGGGGCGGGCGACCTACGGCGGGGGGAGGGGCGGGGGCCGAATTATTTGGCAACGCGAACCCGCAACGCGCGTCGCACAGTGGATCGAGTCAATCAGAGGGGTCGTACATGAAATTGTTGACTAAAACTGCAAATTTTGATGTTTACTTCGTCACATTTTAAATCTTAAGGGGTGCGTACAAAAAAAAATTTCAAGAGAAAACCAATGGAACCACTTTTAGAACCTCAAGGCTCCACAAAAACGGAGTATTAAGCGTTTAAAGCAGTGCTCCCATTTTATTTTATAAAAAGGTTCTAAAATAATTCCGATTTCCGGAAACGTATTCCGATGTGCCAATGTTGCGAGAAAAATTTCGGGGAAAAAATCCGAAATACGCCCGGATTTAGTTCCGAGGATCGTCAAATTTGATCAAAATGTCCCTGAATGTGATCAAATAGATGGTCAAACTGGCGGAAAACCGCAAATTTCGAGGAAATTCTGAAATACGCCCGGATTTAGTTCCGAGGATCGTCAAATTTGATCAAAATGTCCCTGAATGTGATCAAATAGATGGTCAAACCGGCGGAAAACCGCAAATTTCGAGGAAATTCTGAAATACGCCCGGATTTAGTTCCGAGGATCGTCAAATTTGATCAAAATGTCCCTGAATGTGATCAAATAGATGGTCAAACCGGCGGAAAAACCGCAAATTTCGAGGAAATTCTGAAATACGCCCGGATTTAGTTCCGAGGATCGTCAAATTTGATCAAATATCCGATCAAATGTGATCTATACTAGATGATTCGGACATTTTACAAAGACGATCCTCGAACTAAATCCGGTATTTCAGATTTTCCTCGAAATTTGCGGTATATTCCCGGTATTGCCATCTAGGTAATTATCAAATAGATCAAACTGGCGAAAGGTCAGAAATTCCGAGAGATTCAAATTTCCGAGATTCTCGGAAAATTCCAATTCTATAAATGGTAATTTCAGAAATACTGGGATCAATAGAACTGAATTCTGGTAATTTGGAACCTGTTTTAAAAATTCCAAATTTTGTCCGAGCTTTCCTATTGACTGGGTCCACTGTGCGTCGTCGCGAGTGAGCCATCACGCGGGGGTCAGGATTCGCGGGTTCATTTATTTCCCGTCTTCTTTCCGCGGGCCGTGACAATCATTGATGAGCACCGGTGTTCCCGCCCGCTCTCATTGGTCCAATAACCACCGTGTGACGTCACCAGCTCCGGCCCAGTTGTCGGATTCTTAGCCTGGATCCTCAGCCTTTTGGAAGACGGTTTCACCTTGTCTCCACGGGATGTTTCACGGGATTTTTCCCAAGTTCGAATCGCAGGAATGAGACTTCTGGGTTTTTTTCTCGTTAAAAACACAACAAAATTACTTTTTCTTCTTTTTAAGTCGTTTCTGGGACTCCACAAGGACTCTTAGTTGGCACTGTGATTAGTATTGACTAACTCAATATTTTTTCCAACTTCGCAGGTGAGATTTTTCCCTGGGACAAATCCCATGCGTTGAAAATCTGGAAACCTTCAAACAACAAAAAATTCTCTCAGCTTCCACAATTTTTAGGGGACTTTTACCGTTTGACCGCAAACGCGCGGTCAAGAACGATTGGACGTATTTCTGCCAAACGGAACTATGTGCATTATAACGTGAAACATGCATTTTAGCAAGCATATTAAGTAAGCATTTCAGCAAGCATTTTAAGAATGTGTTCTTATGGGTCTCAGGGCTCATGTCTAAATGCACATGTTCCATTTGGCAGAAGTACATCCAATTTGCACTCCTGGAAGTGGGGAACTAGGGTCTCTTGGAGTACCTTTATAGACAGAGTATATTCGTATTTTTTTACGACAGGAAAAATGTTCCGCTTTTTGATTGGTCAACAAGTTTTTAGGCTTCATGATGCTCTTACGGCCGTAAATAAACAAACAGGATGGCGGCTCACCGTAACATCGATAAGAAACTAAATTTGACAAAAATTTCAATTATACGGCAGTAACAATTTAAACTAGCATATCTACGAATAACACACGAAAAACACATGAAATTTCATATATGTTAAGATGTCTTTCACACTTTTATTGCACAGGATGATGTAAGATGTGCATCAACCTCAATCTTGCTTGCTGATAACAGCCATCTTGTTTGTTTATTTACGGCCGTGAGAACATCGTGTCAGCCTATTTTCACGCGACCAATGAAAAACCGGAACAGAAATGGCCATACTCTGTCTATAAAGGTACTCTAGGGTCTCTATAGTATATACTATCTCTGATTTGAGGATGGGAGGTGGAAGCCGGCAACAGGGTGTCTGTGGCGAAGTCAAATTATTTGAGCGGATTAATTTGACACGACAAGGTTTTAATTACATAAAGTGATATTCCCCGGAGATGCTCCAACGGCGACGGCCATGTAACTCACCACTGTCCACCGGTCCCCGCGCCCGGCAAATATTTCACTTCGTTTCATTTCATTTCATCCCCCGCTCCGGCCCCGTCGCACCCCTTCGCCGCTCCCTCCCGCGACACGCCTTACACCGACGGACCCACTCTCCATTTCATTGACCTCCTCGACTCCTCGCCATCTGTCCCGGACCTGGAAAAATTCCGTCGGAAAAGCGGGGTGGAAAATTTCCACTCGATATGGATCGCGGTGCATTGCTGAGGCGTCCACCATACGGGAAAAGTGAGGGTGGACTGAGGAAGCACAGATTGCAAGAAAAAATTTCGGGTGCAAGGGCCGAAGTTCAGTTCTTACGGAACACCAAAGTTTTCGAATCAGGAAATAGAACTTTTTGGTCGCGCAAAGTTACATTCGGTAATCTGACTGTGAGCCGTAACGCTTCGATGTTCTATACGCAGTTAAAAATGTTCGTGTTAATGATCACTTTGGGTTACTTTGAATTACTTCATTTTAATCAAATCAACCAAAAAGACTTGGTTGATCGAACATATTTTTGGTTGAATTGACCGATACCGTGGGTTTTTCTGAGACATGTGGGTATGAAGAAAGTGACCTGCGCCCCTCGACCCCCCCCCCCCCCCCGACTTTTATTTCTTTCAGTGGCACTAAAAGGTTGCGACTTGCGAGTGGATAGCCAAAATGCACGAAAATTGACTCAGAAATCGCATCAGAATCATCATTGATCATGAATCTCTAGAACGAGCAGCGACAAAAAATGAACATTTGGAAGCCAAAAAGTATACGAGTAGATGTCAATAACGAAAACAAAGGGGGAAATTTCGACCATAACGGCAATATTTTGCAAACAATTTCAAAACACAAACGTCGAACTGAGATCACGGTTGTGGATGCCAATGGCTCGATTAAGCCTGAAGTGTCACTTGTCTTTCCGCGGGAAGCCTCTCAATCAATTACAGTGGCGAGGTGTGAATGATCGATTATCGATATTTCCCCATTTGAAGCTATGGTAAAGAATCGATTATTTAAGTGTTCGTTGCGGACACCCTGTTTATCGATCCTTTTCTACAGGTTCAAATGACGAGTCAATCGATATATCGCAAAGCACGCCACGGCACTGATCAATTAAATGAATTGCGGCGTAAAATGTTGACGTGAAATGACAAGCGCTATGCGTCGGCATGTCAGCGGACAGCGCCACTCTTAAGCGCGATTTCGCTTTCATAATCCACACCTGCATTTTACTGAAACTACGCGAGGTACCGTTTCGCGTGGTCTGAAAGCCTTTCTCTCAGCTGAAATGCTATTAAATGAAAAACGGGAAAATGCACGCAACCTCAATTTTTACGACGATATAGGTCTGCACATAACTAGTAATTAACTGTACTTTTAGTACGAATCATCGATGAAGAAAAAAGTTCTTCTGCACTATAGGACTTTTGCATAAAGTTATTCTTGTTATTTAGTTTCAATTCTAGTTTTATCAAATTTATCTCTGATGTAAAAGGCATCTCTTTTCTTTGTTTTCAGAACGTCCTCTGGACAGGTTATGGATGTGTATGTTATAGACGATTCCGCCCCTTTAGTATGTAACATAGGCCTTCGGGCCAGACTTCTGCTAAGTCTAGTTCCACTTTGTTATTTACCAATAAACCACGCGATGAGGATAAAGAAGAATGGCGGGGAAAAGGTCTGCGCGCGAATAAAATAACCCAAAAATACGAACACGACAGGATGAAATGAACGATTGAAAAAGGATATACTAGGAAACCATTCAACGGGCAGGACGTTCTAAGCCGTCACAAATTCATTTTCAGCTGCAAAAACAAGCAAAACTGATAAAAAAAAATTGAGTGACGACCTGATCTCGATTGTTCTCACGCAACAATACTGAGCGGTTGGTTGGAACCAGGTCGTGACTTCATTTCTTTTTTTCCTCATTTTTTACTCTCCAAAAATGAATTTTAAAAAAAAACCGAACTACTAATAATCACCATTACTATAGCCTCTCTGACTCAGATACTTTGCTCCGACCCACTAGCTTTTCAATTTTCGACACAGTGTTCGTTCTTAAGTTCTACTGGGCCGATTTTCACGGTTTTTGCAGCTACCGATAGGCAATAGCTCCTAAATGAGCGACATATTCTGATTTTAGAAATGAGACCCAGTTTTTGTGCGTTACGTGATAACGTTGCGATTTCTCTTGTTTAAACAATTTAAACGTTCAGTTTTGTCTCAGTTTGCTCTATTTTAGATCAACCGTGCCAATTCTTTGTCACAGCTCTAAGCTCATTCTAAAGATCTACTGGGCCGATTTTCATGATTTTTGCGCCTTTTGATAGGAAGTGATCCCTAGATCAGCCCGCTTTATTTATTCTAGCTCACGAAATGCTCACGTGCTGAGTGAAACATTGTAACATTTCGATGATGCAACTCTCAAACCACGTATCTGGGTTTGCGGACTTGCAGACTTCCTGCCATACTCGTAGAAGTATGAAATTTATTAAGTTGTGTTGGAAATGCGCTCCATTTTTGCGTACACCTTCCGAAGTTGTGTGCAATCGCTGTCCTACGCATTTCCAAATAGCGGACGCATCTCAGAACTTCGTGCGATTCGCGAGTCAAGAGAGACTAAAGATTGGGGCGATGGCGCGATGCTTGAAGTATTCCTGCAGTTTTGCAGGCGCTTCTCGCGATCGTTTTCCACCCGACGCGCAACGTTCAAAGTTTCGGAAAAATTCTACCGAAAAATGAAGTCCCTTTTCACGGATCCCATCACAACTATGAAGTCACGAAACTTCCTCTCATATCCCTAGCAATGAAGGGCCTGATCTCTTCTCCGATGACTTGGAGATTTTAACGCAGAGTAGGAAAGTTGGACGGGACGAAACGCGTGATACAACTATTTCGACTCCCAAGAAGGTAAAATTGCAGTGCCAAAAAATTAAGGAAAATCTATTTTCGACTGACTCACAGACTTTAACGCACGGAGAGAAAAGTTTGATGCGCCCAGCCTACTTGATTCTCTCTCTCTTTTCGTGCCCCTATGTCGCCCCAGAACCAAATTAGGATGAAATCCATCGTTTCCCGTCCGAAGGAACCTAACTCCATTCCACGTTTGCAAAGTTGACTCAGACAGTTTAATTTTTTATAAGAATGTACCTGTTTACTTTTCTAAAATGTTTTGTATTTTTCATTTGAGATCAGATGAAAAGTAAGCGAAATTTCCAATTAAAAAAGACCAAGATTCTCCAGGTAAAAATGCGATTTGGCCGGGGTAGCGATAAATGGCGTAAGTGCATATGGACGTTGCAAAATTTCCTCCGTTATAATATTTGATTCCCGAATAAACTGCGAGAAAATTCCCCCGAAATTTCAAACTTACTTTCGTTCCCTGCAATCGTGGCTAAGTTCTTTGATACTTCGAATTAGAAATATTCGCATATTCCCCTCAAATTGTGTGTTTTATCAGAGGAAATTCGGCAGCGTCTGAAGGCACATACGTTCTTCTTCTTTAACGTGGCGGATTTCGACGACGCTGACGTTCCCGTGCCCCGAGAGCATCGATTTTTCCCCATGTGAAGCTATGGTAAAGAATCGATTATTAAGGTGTTCGTTGCGAACACCCTGTTTATCGATCTTTTTCCATAGGTTTAAATGACAGATCAATCGATATATCGCAAAGCACCCCACGCCATTGTTCTTTCTAGAGGGAAACCGACGATTTGTGCAAACGAGTCGCCATCTAAAAGCGCATATCAACAATTTTCGCTCATGGATGTCTTCGTCAAAAACCTCATTGGGAGGGTTGAGGATCTACTCCCGAGTCGTGTCGGCGACAATGGCGGCGGAAAGCGAGATGACTCGGATGATATGTCGTCGCTCCTCTGACAAAAGGACGTATCTGGATTTCCACGAGAGCCCTGTTCTCCATATAACTCTATGCTTCCCAGGGCTCATGTGGAAAGAGAGATACGCCCTTTTGTCGGAGGAGCGAGGAACGGATCGGTGGCGACTGCGGTGGTGGTGGCCGGGACATAAAATTGCATTGTTGCGACCATATTAGTCCCGACCGGATTTTAACTTGCATCATTTCAAAGTCAAGGCTGGACCATAGGTCACGGTTGCCGGCTCAGCCTCGCCAGGTCGCCCGTGTCCCGCAGAGGTGAATGCTCTCCCCGCTCTCCAGCACCGTTCTCCCGTCCTAAGCAAGAACGCCGTATGAGCCTTCAGGCGTTGTCAAATTTCTACTGGCAAATCACTAAATTTCAGGAAAGTTTTTGAATATTTGTCTACCAATTTTTCAGACAGGGTGGCATGAAACGTAAGAAAGGAATGAAAGATTGGAAATTTCACGAGGCTGTGAAATATTTCATGTTTTTCAGGGGCTAGAGTATGTAGCCCGCACTCAAACGCACAAAATTAGGAAAAAAATTCCCAATTTTTACATTCTGCGAAACTTGAAAAGGGACCAGTATTTTTCAATATCTTTCATAAATTTCTGAAATTTCATGAAATATTTCACGTGAAATTTTAAGATTTTATTTTTCATCAAATTTTGCCACTCTGGATTCTCAGATAATTTTCTTTGTAATTTGATCTAAAACCTCTGAAAATTTCAAGGAGAATATTCATAATTTTTCTCAAAAATAAACATTTAATCGAAGGAAATTTGGCAACTCTCGAATGTTCATACGGCGTTCTTTCTTAGCACGGCACCGTTAGCGCCAGACCAGAATCCACCCGAGGATTTTGCCGAGGGGGACGAAATCCCCTGCCGAATTGCGCGGCGTCGCATGACGGGATACTCGCAAACACTCGGACCTCCGCGATTTTTCCCTCATATTTTTACTCACTCAGAAATCGTCGAGTTCTCACAAGGAAGGAATCAGGATTGCCACAGAGATTAGCAAATGTAGTCTCCTGACATTTCCCTGATTTCCCTGACTAATTTGAGTAAAATTCCCTGAAAGGTCGTATTTCTACCTAACAGAGCTTTGTGCGGGTGGGAAGATGGGGTGTGCTTGTGGTGAGCTAGATAAGAAACAATGTCAAAGTGTACGTGATTCCTTTTGGTGAGATGGAAAAGCGGGATTTTCAATTCACCAAACGGGATAATGTGCCAAATAGCTGGATCCGCCTCTGCTGTAGTATCTCGGCATTATTTTTGGTCAAAAACCGATCAAATGCAAAGGTCAGTGACATAAATCCTTGGTGCCCGGCCTGGTGGCCCAGGAGTGACCATTTCGAGTGGATCATCGACCACACCACTCTCAGTTTTTATTAAACTTTTTCCGGTAGCATTAAATTTCACCGGCTCCATGATTGTAACCTTCTGTCAAAATGTAAAATAGCCATTGTTCTGATTTAGTTAATTCAGCGGCGGATCCTCGCCTGCCCGATAATGCGACGTTATTTACGACCTGAGGACTGTCGTGTTAAGTCAAAAACGCGTTACTCCATTGAAAACTCCCGCTTAGATTAGCTGTTTGAACTATCTAATATCGATATCATCCCGCTTGAAGCAGTAGTCAAGAATCGATTTTTTAGGTTTTCGTTGCAAACACCTTGATAGTCGATCATTTTCCATAGGTTTAAATGGCTAATATATCGAATCATCGCAGCACGTGACACGCCACTGCCGCGGTTTTACAGATTAGCACGAATAGGACAGTCGAAAGAAAGGGGAGATGGGTCGCGGACCCGCAGATATTTTGGAATATCAAATTGCCACCGACATGCCAACAATATTTTCAGTTTTTATCTGTTTTATTGTTTCTGCATCGGGGCTGGATGACGATTGAAGATAACGTAAAAATTATAGGTGAAATAAAATAGGACCGCAGAAATAAGGAATTCTGCCTGCTGTGTTATTTTTATGATAGGCAACGCCGTTCAGGATGAAAACATAATTATTTTTTTCTTTTTTCAACATCGCGTAACTTTCAGCCAGTAAATAAATCATGGAGGAACATTCATGCCGAAAACCATCCTCAAAGTCTTAAAACAAAATTAAAAATATTGTTTCAAATGAACCATCGATATCGATACATTAAAATCGGATGCCAAACGGAAACGGTACGTTCCTTATTTTATTTTCAGATTTTTGAATTTTTTTTGTAAAGAAATGATGATTACAAAGATGATTGATCTACATACTAAAATTTCGATTTTCTCAAAATCATCCATCAAAATAGTTAAAATTTGAAATATATCGATCTGATCTGGAATATATTGGGCAAAAGCTGAAGATCAACCATAAAGCAACGAGTAAATGCTGTAAAAACAAATATTGATGAAAAAACCAATTTTATTAAAAATAATAAAAGCATTTTTCAAGGACTGGGAAAAATTCCTGGCGAAGAGAACATTAACATCGAGGGAAATGCGAAGTTGCCAAATTTCCCAGCAAAAAGGGTACCTTGCAGCATGCACAGAAACTTTCAAGCGGAGTTCTTTACGCAGAAGCTTCGAGTTTCAGAATTCTCTTGGAATGAAAGCTTTATACTGATAATTTTAAAAATGTACATACATGAAGAGTTCCGTAGACAATTTGGCATGGATGCTAGGGTTAGAGTCAGGGTGGCATGAAACGTAAGAACGAAATGAAAGATTGAAAATTCCAGTGAAATATTTCATGAAATTTCACGAGGCTGTGAAATATTTCATATTTTTCAGAGACTAGAGTATGCATCCTGCACTCACACACACAAAATTAGAAAAAAAGTCACAATTTTTACATTCTGCGAAACTTGAAAAGGGACCGGTATTTTTCAATATCTTTCATAAATTTCTAAAATTTCATGAAATACTTCACGTAAAATTTCAAGATTTTATTTTTCATGGAACTTTGCCACCCTGGTTAGAAAGGTGAACTTGAGTTGCAGGATCCAATGAAACCGGTAACTTTCGGGCACGACAACAGTCGCTCTACAGTGGATAGCGGCAACGAGGAACAATTAGCACACAAAAGCAAGTCTGAAATTCGGAGATCCCGACAGGATGCCCCCATCCTTCCCCTTACCCCTTCATTTTCAACACACACGCAGCGTTATACACGAGACCGTTCACGAGTAAAGTTCAAATTTAATAAAATCAATTCCTTACAAGAGGCATACTATTCACGATTTCCCTTTTAGTTACGATTCCTATCAGCTAAGTCCACCAGAAAAACGGTAAACCTCCCAAAGAAGATACACTTTTTTTCTGTAAAAGCGCCCGAAGAAGCCTCTGTCAAAGACACTAACCAACCTCAACAAAACGGGGTAAATAACCTCGAACTTAAAGTTACTTAAGAGCCGAATGTAGGTCCTCATCCTCATAAACAGCCGCCGAATGAAAACTCCCGAGTTGGGACTCCGCAGGAGCGCCTCTTCAAGGCCACAAGTCATCATCGGGTTGCGGCCGCACTAAGAAAGAACGACCTAAGTGAATACGGACGTTGCCAAATTTCCTTCGATAAAATATTCAATCCCGATAAAAATTACAAGTATGAATTTTCCCAAATTTTCAGATCTACGTTAACTGCAATCGGGGCTATATTCTCCGAAAATTCGCATTACAAGTATTCCAGGGCTGCCACAGAATTTAGGAAATGAAATTTCCTGACATTTCCCTGACACATTTTGGTGAAATTCCCTGACAATTGAAGATCTGATGGATGGTTAAGAAGGCAAAATAGTTGAAAATAGTTTTCAGGCAAAATTTCTTGTTCTAAATCTCAAACCCATCCTAGAAAGCAAATGAAGGTTAATTTCCCCCGACATTTTCGTCATTTTCGTCATTTTCCCTGACATTTCCCAGTTTTCCTTGACTTTTTAAAATTTCCTGACATTTCTCGGTTCTCACTGACTCTTTAAAATTCCCTGACATTTACCGCTTTTCTTTGACTGAGGCAGCCATGGTTTTCCCAAATTTTCAGATTTACGTTAACTGCAATCAGGGCTAAATTCTCCGAAAATTCTCCATTCGAAACATTCGCATGTTCTCCTCAACTTGTGCGTTTCATGAAACGAAATTTGGCAGCGTCTGAAGGGACATACGTTGTTTCTGCTCCCGGCGGCAGATTTCGGGGACGCCGACGTGGCCCTGTTCGGAGAGCCCGCCGCGTCCGTGGCCGGACCCACCGCTGTTCCTAATTTGTGATGATGCTCATCCTCGGATTCGGTTTGTTATTAGCCGCCACCCGTAACTCGCTGTAATTACCCGGCCACAAAAGATCCTGATTGATTACGCAATAACTTTTCCCGTTGCGCGCTTCCCGCCCCCGGCTCCGGGACACGAGTTTCTCCTCGAGTGACGTCGACAACACCATCGGGCACATCCGCAGAAGCTCCGTACGAGCTTAGAGTGCTTTTTAACAGAGAACTACCCGACTGATAATTGGACGTATTTCTACCGAACAGAACTATGTGCAAGAGGGAAAGATGGGTATGCTCGTTGGTCGAGGGCCGCAAGAATGAATGGGAACTATAAAGCGCCATAGTGACATCAACGGCGACGATGAAGCCACGAAACTTCAATCCGTGGCAGAACACCACTCGCGCAACTATAATTACAGAATAAACTCCAAGATAAAAAACCAAGAACCAAGATAATTATTGTTTCTTGACGCGTGAATTCAAACCTCCCGCTCATGAAAACGTAATTTTCTACGCGAGTCAAACCGCACACTAAAAATTACCGCGGCAGTCTCTGCGATACAGAAATTTGGCAACCTCAATTTCAACGTTTTGCCTCAGCTATAGCAAATTGTTTACACTTGGAAAAACAAAGGGTGACACAGGAAGAATGCTCGATTGAGAAGCTTGTCAAACGGCTGTAGTGCGCGATTTGAATCACGTGGATTATTGCATTTTAATGACCAGGCAATTCTAAGTTCCTGAAACCTATGTAAAATAAAAACGTTAATATCGCAGTTAGGACTTGATTTCAGTAATTTTCGATACAAGCATCGTGTCCTACGTAAAAATCCCATTAAAAAACATGCATGAGAATGCTTAAACTCGTAGTTTGTCTAGTGGTCCACTCGACCCACACGTATGATTCGAAATCCTATAGGCAGAACCTCATACTTGCGCGAACTCAAGCTCGGAGGCATGAAGGAGCTAGGCTTTATGGAAGAGGGGTTGAGACCCAGCATCGTTGCCACGTGGGGACTTTGTTTGGGCCTCTTTTATGGGGAAAAGCCCGGATTTGAGCGAGAAGTCAGGGGGATGCTCGTGATTAAGAGTGCGGGGCGTGACACGCAGAGCCTTTTACGGCGGATATTGGGCCGGAGCAGGCGGGAGCCTTGGGGATGGCGGGAGGCGCTGCCCGCTGGGATCCGCCCGCCTTTCGAGCCCGCCAACTTTCGGCCGATAATCAACTTCCGAGCTTAGAGTCCTCCGCTCCGCCTGCATTCCGCAACAGAAACAGCCCACCGCTACAAAAAAGCAGTAACTCCAGGAATCAGGCACGCCGTTGCCAGGATTTTGTTTGGGGGGGGGGGGGCTTGCAGGGTCTCTCTACTACCGGGGGTATGGAATACCCCTCAGTCCGGAGGGGGGTCGGGAGGATCTTCCCCAGGAAAATTTTAGAAATTTGTATTCTAATTAGACGCATTTTGAAGTTTCCGTGACGCAGATTTTCCATCAATGTCTGCAGAAAAATTACATTTCCTTTTCGAACTTTCAGCAAAAAAGACTTTTAAATTATATGCATTCAAAAGATCCTGAATTTTTTTTTTAATTTTAACTCAATTTGGACGCATCTCGAGGCTTCTGTAACACAAATTTTGACATTCACCATTGAAATCCTGGGTAAAAGCCTTACATGCATGCAGTTCAGCTTTACATGCAGTACATAAAAACCAACATGAATATTCATTTGTTTTTTAATCCGTCGTGTATGAGATTTTATACTACACGATTTTCATTCACGGTTACAGTTTTAACATATTTTGGTAACTCTGCACCTCATAGCTAACACGCGGGTCGATATTCAAAAGACCTGGCCCTCTTGTGCGACGGCCAGTTAAGAGTAACGTCTTCGTGAGTGGATGAATGTATGATTAACCGGTGAGTATTTACACAGCCACCATGATGTTGTCAAGTTGAAAGAAACCCATTACATATTGCGATACTGCATGATCACTTGGATTTATTCGGCGATGTTGCATCGCTGATTCAAGTCAGCGATTTTGACTCGTGGTCGAGCAAACGATAGATCCATACATTATGTGTCCAACCTCTATTTTGGCGTCCGTCTTTCAAACATCAAATGGTCACTTTGAAAACAGATGCCCATCATTCTTTGAGGAACAGTTAGTTTTGAGTCCGACACTAAAGGAGGCGTGAAAATTTTGGTCGTCCTGAATTCCGGATCTTATTTTAAGCGGATTAGCCGATTTCATACAAGAGTTGTAGATAAATGAATAGATCAGGGTGTCTATTAAAACAGGCTGGCCAAAAATCAGTACTTTTTCAGTACATTCCCAGGAAATTCAGCCTCCTCACAGAAAATTAGTACTTTTTCAGTACCTCCAATTGACGGGATTGGGCAAATTTCAAAAATTTGAATTTCCCGCTGACAATAATGCAACAAAAATGACAAAAAAAAAATAAAAAAATTCCGGACCTTCTTACGGAATTCCGCTCTTTTTCAGTACTTCCGGACCGCTCTGAAAAAATCAGTACTTTTTCCGGACTTGTAGACACCCTGTAGATCGATGCGTAACCGGAGCGGAGGTTTAAAGTTCAAATAAAATAGACGTTTCCTAGACGGATGATTGTAACTAAGTTTCAACGTTATAAAATATTCCACTCGCTGTCGGGTAAGTTAGAGGTATCATACTGAAAATTTCACAGATTTTTCTTCTGATTATTGAAATTGAATTGATCGAGTCAAATTAGCAAGAGCATTTTTGAATGAAGTTACGTTCCTTCGTCCGAAAAATGACGAATTACAAACCCGACACAATTTATCTTAGATATATTCCGCACTGATAACCTAGGTGATATAATTGGGTGCGGCAAAAGTTAAAGGAGGGATACGCTACTTTTGCCTAATGATGATTAGTTTTAACTTCTTTACCATTCATTATTAGTATAATAAATAACAGGAACAATTTAAATTTCTGAAATATCCGAAACATAAGAGTAAATAACAAGAATAATGTAACTAGTTGAGCAAAAACCAAATAAAATTCGTCTGATGTTGACTTATGAATGTCGGTGTAAAGACTTTGCTGAGCGAGTTTTTGCAAATTACGCCAGGATTGCTAAACCGATTGCTTAGCTCTACGGTCATCAATCATCATTAGACGAATCTGAGAGTTGGCTACCAAGAGTAAGATTCACGCTATGGGAACGATAGCAGAACGGGGTCTCCAAAATATAGAAATAGATGAATAGAAATATAGAAAATATATTGTCTATAGTGAGGATGGAGGGTCCGTGAACCCTGGAGCGGGTGTCAAGGCTGCTCTCGCGAGATCGGCGAAAATTTAAGACCCTCAAAATCGTCGAACGCTGCAATGCTCCGAAAAAACATCGCAACTCCAACCAGAACCCTTTGCAAATTCGCTTTTTCTGCAGAGTATAGATCCTGGGGCTCGAGCTGACACTCGACAGTGTCCAGCAATCAAGGCTGTCAATCAAAGACTCATAACCAGAGGTGCTTCGAGTCGGAATGACAACCCTCTTTTATCTCCCCCTCTCCGTGTGTAATGTTGCCTCATCTAAATCCATGGATGTACCGCCAAGACTCCGAGTCGATTACTTTCCAATTCAATCCATCCATTCGAATCGCATGTAATAACTTACGATCGAAGATGAGTTTGGCAACATTAGAAGGGATGATGCGATTACAAATTTTGCGCGTTCGGAGTGGGATTCGTGAAAGGGTGAGATCTTCACTGACATGGTCAAGATATAACCCTCGCCTATCATTGAGAAAAGGAGGCTTCTAGCTTCCAGCTGTTCGGTTTCCTTGACCTACATTTCGCCAAGGCCGTAAAGTACAGGGTGTCCCAGACTGCAGACTGAAAGAGCGTGTTCAACGGGTTGGAGAAAGGATCTTTTCTTCGGCAAAATTTTTTCTTTCCCAAATTGCCTCCAGTCGAAACCAAAATGTTGTGTTCTTTCAATTCATTTCAAAGATATCAAAATTAACTCTAATATTCAATTATTGCTTTGATTCATGTCGCTTCCAGTTTCCAGTTAAGCCGTAAAGTTTCCCGTCGGCACAAAGTTCCTCCCTTTAGAAAAAACATTCTACCTATGGGTAGGAGCTTACTACGCATAGGTACAAGCTGCTTAGCAATTGGTAGAAACTTTCTGCTCATGGGTAGAAGACTTTCTGCTCAAGGGTAGAAACTTTCTTCTCGTTTCAAAGAATATCACTGTGCAATTTCTGTCCAAAATTTTGTCGATACTGATTTGGTATCAGTGGAAAATTTAGTGAAATTTTCAGTCAAAAATTTCTGAGAGTTTTCTAATGAAAATTTAATTTATAATAAATAATATAAAATATAATTTTGCAACGTTGAAATTAAGTTACTTTCTTTCGTAGGAAAACCAAAGATATTATGGGAAATGCATCGTTGCAGCGATATACCGCTGAGAGCGACAAGGACATTAGACTGCGTTTTGCGAATGAGGAGTCTGAGGAGATACAATTTCTGGCTTATACCTAAAAACACCTATCTTCATAGGGAAACTAAGGGCACATACGTGGGTTTTAAAATAAGTCATGAATAGTAGTTCCTAATTGCAAAATGTAGTCGAATGAGCATTGGACAGGTGGAACGCTGAGACACTAGGCGAGAGGCTGACTCATAGACAGCGGATGAGAAGTGGACAAGTTTTTACTTTTGATGACTTAATGCTCCGGCGCTGCGGGAATGCACTTAGAGCTTGAGCGAGGGCGTGGAACTTGGAGACGGCAGTTGCCGTGTATACACTCTGTAAGACCAGGGGCATGCCGGAATGCAATCAATCGATTGTCCAAACAACATTATGCCAGGAGCACGGAAATTAAATTTATTTGGCGACTCCGGCATAAAATATTAGCAAGGTGCTTAGTATCCTTCAAACGAACCAATAAGTTCCTTGATGATTCCATGATTTCCAGGACGAATCATTTCTCGTCATCTGGTAGACCAGATGACCTCTGGATCGATAGGCAAGGATGGCGATTAGGTGTGGCAGAGCGCCCGAGCGCGCTGTAAAGCGACTGGAATGTATGTATGTATGTATCATTTCTCGTAATTTCCAAAATGTATTTCTGCCTGTGGACCCCCCCCCCCCCCCGCCCCCCATTCCCATGATAATTTATTCTAACTAAAGGGGAAAGACACCAGTGACACCATTCTGATTCTTGAGAAGTTGCGAAGGATACGTTAGTCGAGTGAATGATTTCCCCTTCTTCTCATAGCTCCACTCTCCCGGTCGAAAAGATAGAGACGTCAACGGTGCGAGCCGCACAGTGGACCGACTCGATCAGCAAAGTCAGACACGAAATTTTCAACTGAAACTGCAAATTTTGATGTTTAATTCGTCACATGATACAGTTCAAGGGGTGCGTTTTGATGAAAATTTCACGAGAAAACCAATGAAGCCACTCTGAGAACCTGACAATTTTGAATGAAGGGAGTTATGAGCTTATAAAGTTTGTAAATTTTATCCGAGCTTCCCGATTGGCTGGATCCATTGTGAGGCGCGATATCTACGAGTTGCTGTCGGTGTCGGTGGCGTTCCCGCAAATCCCGGCGGTGGAGTCCCCGCGCGTCAAGGGCCGCTCATATTTTCTAACGGCAGAGCCGCGTCCGGCGTCCGCGCTGCGTGGACAGCGAAACGGGCGGACGGGCGAGCACCGGGCAGGCCCGCTTCGAGCCAATTACGGAAAAATGTCGCTACTAAAACAGTCATTATCGGCCTGCCGCTATAAATTTTTCAACAACTTTGTTCCCAGGTTTTATTGTTCCTCCGACGACGGCGGCCGGCTCCGTACCTCCGGCCGCTTGCCACGTGGTCCTAGAAATTGAGTTCTTCCCGTCGTCGTGCAGGGATCTCAATACCATCTACCCATACCTGGCTATGCTGCCGTGCTAAGCAAGAAACGCCGTATGAACATTCGAGAGTTGCCAAATTTCCTTTGATACAACGTTTATTTTTTGCGGAGAGCTGTGGATATTTTTTGTCCATGAGATTTTCAGACACTTTAGATCAAATTACAAACAAAATTATCCGAGAAATTGGCAGGAAAATATTCAAAAATTTTCCGGAAAATTAGTCATTTACCAGAGGAAATTTGGCAACGCCTGAAGGTTCAAACGGCGTTTTTCCTCAGCACAGCAGTATGGCTCTTTGGCTCTGTCCCGTCTTCCAGAAAATGCATAGAATCTTACTTCTTAGAAAGGTAACACCGCAAAAGTTCGCTCGCTCAGCGTAAAATGAACCGTTGAGGAGATATATCCAAAAAACAGATCGTGTTTTCTCAATTTTGAACAATTCAAAATGGCGGCGCCCTGAGCACCAGACAATTTTCCTGAAGTTATTATGGGCATTTTGGGACTTCTATATCACCTAGAAATCGAAAAAAAAAATTGATTATTTTTCTATTTCCACATGACTCCTACAGAGCAAAGAATTATAATGCGGAGAACAGGGATCAAGGGGATATTGAGGTACACTATTACGTCAGAGGAGCGAAGGGTTAGGTGATGATCAAGATAGGGTGGATCTTGTAATGTTTAAGATGCCTTTTAGTTTTAACGATCAAGATATGATTCTTTTCCGCGTTAAACTGCGACATTTCTTGGTAAGATTCGACAATACGGCTGATGAGTTATTGCTCCAAATAATTCTATCCTGAGCGCATAACGTTGTCCGTACAAACTCACTCACGGCTTGAGGCTGTGAGTAGCGATAGTTGGATGTATTAACGCCGAAAGGAACTATATGAATATAAATTAAGTCAAAAAGGAGTATGTGCTTAGGGTTTATTTGCTACATAAGTTCTTTTGATGCAGCTCATTCACGCATAGTTCTTTTCAGCATAAATGCATTCATTTGGCTGTTGCACCAAAACAAATAAAATCAGGAATATGTAGGAGTTTCAGTCTGGTCTCGTTTGGGTGAGTTGTTTCGAAAGACTTGAAAGTTTAAATCATAAAATGCATTAAGAATAACGAGACGCCTGGTACTTAAAGTTTATGCACCACGTAACCACTCTCTCTTCCCACTAGAATTTTAGAAAAAGAGGAAAAAACGCATCGAATAGATTATATCCATGAGTTTTTATTTTCTTTTTTACTGGTTAATTAAAATTAAGCGCGAAGTAAAATATTATCTGATGTGGATCTGTGACAAGCCGCGTGTGTTGGCTGATGCCATTAACGTGAAATTCATCCAGGAACATCTATGTTCCGGGTGAGCTCAATCTCTCTTCGCACTTACCTTTGCAGTGCTGGATGTAGAGGGTGGCCACACGGGCCGCAGCGCATGGCGGCAAATTCAGGGGGCGGCAAATTTTGCAATTTTTTTTTTTTAAAGTAAGTATTGAAAAAACTCGGATTCAGAAAAAAAATTACAAACGAGAAAACGCGATAGAATCTCTCATTTCCTGAGAGTATAGTAATTTATAATTTTGTCGCCTTTTTGTGATACAAGAGACAACACCTTTAATTAGTCGAGTTAAAAGAGAAACCAAACACGCAATTTGGCCTGGAGCGGCGCGGTGCATAGAGCAATGATGACGAGGACTTGAGATGAAAAGGTGAAGCCCTCGGAGCGGCGGTCTGCATGTAACACATACTAGCGCCTACAAGACTGCATGGATACTTCACGCATTGCGTCAAACGCAGTGCGTTCAGCAGCAGCGGTCGGCGTGAAACGCATAGCGCCTACAAGACTGCATGCATACTTCACGCATTGCGTCAAATACAGTACGGCCAGCGCGGCGCGGCGGAAGTTTAAATTATTAAACCACATTTATTTTTGTTCTTTCATCATTTTTTCGTTCATGTATCATGAATGGAAGACCTTGTCCACACAGAGATAGGTTTAATTACGGAACTGAACTCTCGCGTAAAGTTCCGTGAACTTTTGCGAGTAATATTAACAGGGCTTTCGCAAAAAATGTGTCCAACGCAAGTAAACGCGTCTTATGCACCCCTGCCCTTCCGGCACGTTCACTTGATGGTTCTTAGTGATGTTTCAAAAAGAATGAGAAGGAGGCGGCGAAATACAGGCGGCCCATGAGTGGCAAGTAGGTAAATCCAACCCTGAACAAGAGAATAATTTTTGTTTGACATAAGACATCGAGACATCTCACAAGACGTCGTTTTCCTTCACGAAGGAACGTAACTACATTTCAATGTTGCCAAATTTTATGCTACGTAAAATATCCGCGAAATTTGAAAACAAATTAGTCTCTAAGCAGTAGGAAGAGAGATTCCCCGTTTTCGGAACAGATTCCCTGATTATCCGTGAAATTTTTCATTGCCTGATGCGTGCCAGTTTTCCCGGTCCTAGACACCATGGATAGCACAACTGGATGTATTTCTATCAAAGAGAACTATGTGGAGGTGGGAAAGATGGGGTCTGCTCGTTAGTGCTCGGGCCATAAGAATGAACGGGAAATATTGTACGCCAGTGACAAAACCGTCGTCGCGGCTCCTCGTCGTGGGCTTTAACTCATGAGCCCTGTTCACAACGCTCTAGACACATGCCCATGGCTCATACACTTTGCACATACTTCCGTTTGACAGAATGTAAAATCCCGTTTTTCAAATTCAACAAACGAATTGTGAGCCAACTGAATGCGGCACCGATGAGCCATGGGCATGTGTCTTGAGCGTTGTGAAGAGGGCTCATGAGTTAATGCCCACTACGAGGAGCCGCGACGGAGTGGCTTCGTCACTGGCGCACAATATTTCCCATTCATTCTTATGGCCCGAGCACCAACGATCAAACCCCATCTTTCCCACCTCCACATACTGCCGTGCTAAGGAAGAACGCCGTATGAGCCATCAGACGTTGCCAAATTTCCTCCGACAAATCACTAATTTTCAGGCAAACTTTTAAATATTTTTCTGCCAATTTTTCAGATAATTTTGTTCGCAATTTTACCTAAAGTCCCTGAAAATCTCAGGAGAATACATGCATATCTTTCCTTAAAAATGAGCATTTCATTGAAGGAAATTTGTCAACTCTCGAATGTTCACACGGCGTTCTTCCTTAGCAGGGCAGCATAGTCCTCTTTGATATAAATACGTCCAACAGAGGCATTCCATTGGCGGCCGGCCGGCAGCGCTGGTTACAGAATCAGGCCGTAGGGAGCGGAGCGCGAATTCCCGTGATGAACGAGCTTTCGGCTTGGACCTAAGCGCATGCGACGCGAAGACCGGACAACAAATTCGATCCGGGAGCCGATTCCGGGTGATAAGAGACATCGCGAGCTCCTTGTCCGAGTTGGAGTCTTGGAGTAGCCGCGCTGGGCTGGATTTGTGACTGAACAGTGAACCAGAAATGCCCTCCAACTTGGCCGATTCCAGGCCTTCAGCCTCCCGCCATGTTGCCTCTTGCCCTCGTAAAAGCTCCGGCTCATATACTTTGGATTGACGACGTTTCATCATCACCGGGCTTTGAAAACTTCTGGTAGAGCAAAAATGGACGTATTCCTATCAAACGGAACTAAGCGCCATCGGGGGAGGATGGGAGAGGGGGGCTTGGATTGGCGGGTGTTGCGAAACGCGAGACTCGTTCCGTCCTATACTCGCAATGCTTTTCCGTGGCGCTTAGTTCCGTTTGACAGATAACGCACTATCCGGGATTGTAAAATCTTCAAAAGGAACTCAATTTGGCGCTTAGTTCAATTTCATAGAAATACGTCCGATTGGCAGGAGTCGCAAAAACCCATCCTCGCTTCTAATTGGTGCAGAATGACATCACTCGGTTCGCCGAGAAACCGGGGCGTTTTAAATTTTCGGAAAAGATGCGTTTTATGAACTGCGCGATTTTCAGCTTTTGAGACATTTTCATGCATTTTTATGTGTGAGTCGTGTTCTACGGGTCATTAACCTTCAGAAAAAGTATTTGCAAGTCAAAATTTGATCGTGGTTTACGAACCCATTTGTGATGAAAAACATGGTACTCACAAAAGTTTATTGATTAGAGGATACTTGGGAGTGGTAAACTGCAAAGACACATACCTGCAACAAAATAAGAGGAAACTGCGTTAAAAACCCTGGTATGGCATTAGAATTGAATGATAAGATAGCTCTGTCTTCTTGTTTCAGATAGGGGCCAAACAACGTACTTCTAAAAGTATAAGTATCAAACAAATATACCCCCGTCTATTTGAAAGATACTTCGAGGATGTGATTTAAATTACGACGAAATTGGACGGTACACTACGTTGACCATGCACTGCGAAAAAAATCGGTGTTGCTCTAAACCGGTATGGATGATCACAAGACAACCCAAATGCTCGTATTTCTATTAAATAGAACTATGTGCAGGTGAGAAATATGGGGCGTGCTCAAGGAAGTGCGCACCGCAGTGGACGCGCAATGCGTGTAGTATTTCTACAGTCTTGTAGGCGCTAATAA
This sequence comes from Bemisia tabaci, assembly GCF_918797505.1. NCBI lineage: Eukaryota > Metazoa > Arthropoda > Insecta > Hemiptera > Aleyrodidae > Bemisia > Bemisia tabaci. Next base: position 46,030,681 of record NC_092800.1, on the reverse strand, counting down.
GCTTTCCGCGCGCCGACTAGCGATCGCACTGAGTTAGGCGCAATTCCTGAAGTATTTCCGCAGTCTTGTAGGCGCTCATATGCTTATCAGCGCGTTTTGCACCAACCGCACCGTGCAGTGTGCATTCCACGGATTGAGCACTAAACGGTTTTCTTCCGGGTAGCGGAGAGTTTTGATTCGATTCTGAAATTCGATAACACTCGGGTGTTCATGCGGCGTTTTTCCTGAACGCCTCGATGTTGATATTAGAACGAAGAACAATGATATCGGTAACAACGCCATCGCCAACAAGAAAAATTATAATGAGAAACCTGGCGACCTCCGAATGTTCATACGACGTTTATCCTTAGCGCGGTGGTATTCAGGTATCTTAAACAAGAATTTTTGGGAACAGCAGCTAAAATGCGATTGTACATACACATAACGGATCCGATTTTTTTCCAAAAAAAAAAAAAAAAAATTAAAAAAATTAAAAAGAGACAAAAATTTAGCAAAATTTGTTCGATACCTCGATATCTTCTTACTCCCACTACAATTTCAACTTAGATCACACGCATCCGCGGGAAATTCATCAGAAGTGGCAAATCAGCGGCGCGGCGTTCGTGTGTCCCTTGTCCACTCTGCTCCACGGGGGACACGAGTTACAGGGGCCACTGCGGGACATGAGGGGGGGGGGGGGGAAACGACGGGATCCCGGATCCCTTGCATCACATCGCCACGAGACCGCGTCGTGATACCCCCCCCCCCCCCCGTCATCTTCACCCCCTCCTCCCCAGACCGACGGCCAGTTTTTACACCTGATAAAACTGATGGAACTAGTTTGTCGCGGCCGAAGCGTCGCGGCGCGGTCAACGATACGTCCGGTTAGACGTGTCCGGGCCTCGTCGCCGCACGGTGGATTGAGTCAACAGGAGAGATTAGACACAATGTGGAAACTTTATACGCTTATAACTCCGTTAATACAAAACTTTGAGGTTCTAAAGGTGGTTTTACTGGTTTAATCGTGAAATTTTCCCGTAGAAGCACCCCTTGAATTTGAAATGTGACGAATTAATATCTAAATTTGCAGTTTTGGTTGAAAATTTCATGTCCGACCTCTCTAATTGACTCGATCCACTGTGCGCCGTAGCCGTTGCGCCCGCACCGCAAAAACTTCCGCACCCTCGCGCGCCGAATCCCCCATGTTGCCACGTTTCAAAGATAATTATCGTTATCGTTTTTACGGTGACGTCATAGCTACGTGGACTAACTCCTGGATTACCCATATCGTCGTTTCCCGTACGAGGGAACGTAAATCCATTTCGAGATTGCAAAATTCGCCCAAACAAATCAATTTTTTACGAGAGTGTATCTATGTCGTATTTTAGTCAAAAATTTTCAAGATTTTTGAATGAGATTCGGGGAATAATCAGTAAAATTTTCAGCTAGAAATTCCCGTGATTCTTCTGATAAATATTCCATTTGCGATTGAAAATTTGGCAGCGCCGAAATGTAGTTACGTTCTTCAGAGAGGGAGACGAGGATATATACCTTAATGCTGCCCATTCCCAACGCCAAAATTTCTCCCGTCGATAGCGCAGTTTCGAACGAGGGCTATTTAAATAATTAATTCGTCATCCTAGATGTTCAAATTTGAGGAAGTTACGTGGAGTTTTACGCTGGCTGTGGAAAATCGGAGGGCGACTTTTTCGGCGAAAATACGAACAGGAATACGAAACCACTGAACTGCCACCGGGTGATCATCAACCATATCCAGGTCGAGGGTGCAAGTATCCCGTCCACGGAAAAACTCTCACCATTCCGTCAGAAATAAAGGTGCACAACACACTGAACCCCTGTGAGTTGAGGTCACAAATCAGCGACATAGCGTGGTGCCCCTTCAAATTGAACAAGTAGGCAACTATTCTGACGTTCGGGAGCTGATTTCACTTATCCGCCGAAATGGAAGGCGAACACAACTCCGTGGTAAAACACACAGTTTGAAGTGAGCAAAAGAGAGTCGCTCGCCTTAATTTTGAACTGCCAAGTGACTTTTTCGCCCCTTAAGAATAGTGTTTCTGCCTAACAATTGGACGTATTTCTGCCAAACGGAGCTATGTGCATTATGACGTGAGCCCTGTTATGAAGTCTCATGGGTCTCAGGGCTCATGCCATAATACAGATAGTTCCGTTTGCCAGAAATACGTTTAATTGAAAATGAAGGCGCACCGTGGCGCGCGGTTTCAAGTGAGCGACAGAGCATGATTTCCCTTAATTTGTAATTTACTGAAGAACCCCTAACATTTCATTTCCTTGAAATTTCCACAGAATATCCATTACACAGAAACTAAAAACTAAAACTAAAAATCGCCGAAAGAGACACGCATCTCTACAGTTTCATCATCGATGTGCTTTTCCGTCAATGTTGGTTCATATAGAACCAATTATTTGCACTAGTTAAAAATCGTCAGATCCGATATAAATTTTCAAACATTCTACATGTAGTTCCGCAACACCCTTCCTGAATGAAACGGAAATCCGATTACACCCACACTCGCAACGCCTCTTGCCCCACCAATAATTCCGCCCCTAAAAGTACGGTCTATCGATGGCCGATACGAGAGATTATCCTAACAGGGATTATAAACTGACCAGATGTGTTTAGATGATTCGTCTTCAATCGCAACAAAACAGTGGTGTGGCGTGCTTTGCGATGTATCGATTGATCTGCCATTTAAACCTATGGAAAAGGATCGATAAGCAGGGTGTTCGCAACGAATACATTGATAATAGATTCCTTACCATAGCTTCAAATGGAGAAAATATCGATAGTCGATCATTCACGCCTCGCCACTTCATCAAATCGGTTCCGGCAACATCCGCATACGAAGAATAAAGTTGTCCGGAGTGATCCGATTTGCTCACGGATTATGCAAATTCTAAATCCCAGGCTTTTAAAGCGAAACCGTACACAAAGGCTTAGTGCCAACTGCCAAAATCGAAAAAAAAGTAATCATAAAGGAATCAATTACCAGTCCTAGCCGGCGGAGAAATCGATTTACTCTTTCGGATGGTGTCAATACTGCTTAGACCTTTGATGTAGATTATGATGTAAACGTAAGCGGTGAAAAAATCGGAGAGGATATGTATTGGACAGGCTTGTTGTGCAATTTCAAGGGACGTGACTTTTATGACGATATGTCACCATGCGACGTGCGTCACGCTATATTTTACTTTTGACAATTACCTTATCTCAGCGTGAAAGCGCAGATCAGTTGAATCGATTTTTTGTATGCAGTTCTATGCGGGAAAATTTTAAAACTGCCATGTATGATCCACTTTTGTACGGACGGATTGACGGAATATAATCTCATTTGAAATTGAAGTGGGGTTGATAGCTTTTAAAGAGACGAGCTTTCCGCAGTAAAGTTGCCCAGGTGCCAATATTTGCACAAAAATAAACAGTCTTCGAAAATATTGGAACGTTGTAATGAGCTTCCGTGAATCAGTGTGCAGTACACCTTTATGCACATTATCGAATTAGCTGCGTCGCATTGTAATTATATGTACAATGCAGGTGCAATTCAGCAAGGATTGCTGGGAAAGGACTCGAATACTTAATTGTTTCATTTGTTCATTAGAATGGTAAGTGCTCACTATTATACATTTTTTTTTGCATTTTGCAAAAAACCGTGATGAATATTTGAATAAAAACATCTACAGTGAAACTCTCCAGGTAAGTTACAGTTTTCTCACTTTGCATTGGCATTTCGTTGAAACAAATAAATTTATCTTATGGAGGGTGTACTTTCAATCGCTTTAAAATGACGCCTTTGAGAGGACGCGAACGCTTTGGTAATTTGAATAAAAATAGGCGTTCATTTTTCATAACTTTGGCGACTTTGTCGAATGTACAATAAAACTTCTGCAAAATTTGAGAATTCTACATCGGACACTCAATGTGGAAAAAGCTCTAAGGAAAGAAACCACCGATTGCGATATCGATGGCCAAAGTGCGAAACCACGTTTCTCCGTTTGCAACGTTGCAGACCTCCTGTCATACTTGATTTTTTCTTTGGAAAACTAGTCATCATCATTTCTTGAAGACTCCCTTGATTATTCTTCTCTGCAAGCAGCTTATTCTGCATAAACATCAAACTATATAGGTACCCCCCCCCCCCCCCCAAATATAACAGGAGCAGACATATTGAAATTAAAAAGAGAGAGACGATATTAGAGACAGATTTAGATCAGATAGATAATATTAGAAATAGATGGATCATTTAGACATTAGAGACATTTGAAATTCCTCTTCGAGATAATAAAATAGTAGCGGACATATTGGAACATAGCAATGAAGATACGTGGTTTTGCAGTTCGGCCATCTTTATGTTGGAGAAAGTATTGAGTTCTGTCGAGTGCGTTAAATCCCACCCGACGATAAAAAAATAATTTTGTAGGATTCTGCGGTCATAAAAAAATCATAGGCACCTTGTTCCCATCATCCTACTGATCTGCGAGCTTGTAGTCGTTCTGTCACTCTGATGTAACATGGGTGGCGCACCGGCGATAAAATCGCTGGCAACCGACTCGTAAAGTGACTCATCAATGGCGCCTCCTCGCAGCTCCACCGAAAACCGCGTAAGTGCACGCGTGGTCTCAGCCGGAGTTGGGTGGTTTCTGCGGTTGAGTCCTTTATTGACACTGACAAGTCAATAACCGCGGTCGGAAACGCGGCATAGTTGCATCTACTGAGTCATGAACTTCCTGCACCAAGGTTAACCAAATAAAACCAAAGTTGCGACTTTTAATAGCAGCGTGAGCAGGGATGCCGCGCCGATAGGATTTCCTGCTTTTCTCGCGTGTAATGGAGAAACTGGACAATATCTCCGACCGAAATGTTAAAGGATCCTCAGAGCTTAGAGACTTACACACATAAAAGCAGCTTTCACAGCGCTCTTCGGCGCTCTGCGACACCAGCAGCCAAAATCCTCCAAGAGCCTTTCAGGGAGTTGGCAGTCCCTCATTTCCTCTAAAACCCCTGTCGCCACCCTTTCACTGGGCGTTCCCTTCGTTCCCTCCCGGGAGGAACCCAATCGTATTAGACGTCATGACCAAGCAGCTTGTCTGGCATGGTCAGGTTAACAGGATGACGGAAGAAAGGCTGCCGAGGAAGATACTTGAAGACTACTTGATTCCTTTAATAAGACATTTTGTTCAAACGTCGAGGGAAACGGATAAGTCTACCCAGGGGTGCAGAAACTTCCGAGGATTCTCCTAAAATTTTTGGTTCCTCCATATCAAGGTTTTGCAAAATTTAGCCCAAGACATAAAGTAACGCGGTCAACGATTTTGTTGTAGAACAGCGCGCTAGAATGTTTTTTCCCCACCTTGCAAAAAAAAAAAAAAAAAAAAAAAAAATAAAAATCCCCCGCCCCTCACAAGGTTCTTCTATTATACCGAACCGGACAAGGATCGGCCAGTCCCATGGTACGAAAGTTTCTGCACTCTTGAGACTACCGCCCCACGGCAAAAACGTTCTAACATAAGTCAAAATGCTGCACTTTTCCTCCACACTTGCAAAGAATTCTAACTACCTAATAATGTTACCCAAAGAATTACCGAAAATATTGCCTGTTAAACCTCCTAAAGTGAATACAAATGATAACCCTGTAAACTGAGGAACAAGAGGATCAAACTTATTAGACTTCTTTCTACCCAAAGAGGCTAATTGCCTAAAAATTTCCATGTACGCCTTTCAATCTCATCCTGTCAAGTAGTCATGCCTCCAAACTCGGAATTTTAAAGCAGCTCTGCAACTATGCCCATACGTAGATTCTATATTCGTATAGACTAAGAGATCAACTATCTGAGGTGAATTTGGGCGAGTAGGTTTGTCATAAGCGACCATTACGATTGCAACTTTGAACGCCTTTCGTAGGCTTTCGTGTCAACCGGTGGCTTGTTTTTTTCTGCGAAATTTTACGTAGGATACGCTGACCGGCTCGTAAATCCCGGGTCCTAGCAGCCGCTCCGTTTATGGTGATTTAAGTGCATCTCATGTGCAACCTAAAATCCTGCGTCAGAGACTCGTGGGTGGCTGGGCGCACCGTGGGTCGAAATTGGAAACTTGATGGCTAAAAAAGAGAGAAGGCCCATTGAATTTCTCAGAAAATTATTAAGATTTGAAGTAGTTTACCGCGGAAAGATAAATTACGAAAGCGATCATAAAAACGTATTTGTATAGAATTTTAGAGTATGCTTTGAAGAGAACTTCAAATACTTGGATCAATTATTTTTTTTTTGTGTCAGAAAATTGAACCCTTCCGTCAACTTCCTTCCTCGCTTTGCTCCAAAATAGAGGAAAAATTCGCAGGACTAATGCTCTTCCAAATTTTTCTTTTCAGGCGAATTGTTTCTCGGGATCTGGCGTTTCCTTGAAAATTTTAAAACCGCCCAGTGCGGCACAAAAAAACAAAAATATCTTGGAAAATCTGGAGAACAATCTGAGCCGGATAACAAGTGAATTTTTGAAAAAAAAAAAAAAACATCCTCTGTTCTAAAACTCATTCTACAATGCTTTCTTTGTGTAACAATTTTAACAGTGCTTTCTGGCCCAATTTTATCTTTTTGCGAATACAATAACCACGCGACCTTAGGTAGCATACACATTTTGAACGATTATGCGACGATTCAAGGACTTTTAAACTTTACGAGACTTTCGTAATCATTAAAAGACGGATGAATATTATCAGCAGCACTTCTACCGTATTGTTTTCTTTGAGTCTTACTGTGCACGCTTTGAAAGAGACACAATTCATGTGCAGTTTTCATTGTAATTTTTGAAAATTGTTTAGGGACGTCTTCTCTTGGGCACAGAGCGCATGTTTTAAGAACTTATGCAATTTTTAAAATGTATTGAATTTGAGATGCAAACTTTGTTGACCTACATTTTCACGGTTATTTAGATAATCTCAAAACAAAAAGAAGGAAATCCTGTTGTAATTTCAAGTTCAACATGGTATATAAAAGTGACCGGGCTTTGGATCTGCCTCAGTAGTTCAGTTTCTTCACGAGTATCGTCATTACTAGGTGAGTAATATTTAGACTTCATTTTGCAATTAGGAACTACAATTTCTGACTCATTTGTAGAATCACTTATCTGCGTATGGAAACTTATTGTACATACGGTGTTTTTAAAGTGAGCTGAAAATTGTAGTTCAAAATTGCAAAATGTAGTCCATTTCTTCTTCGAGGCGTAAAACTAGTGAACACATTTTCAAGCGTGTGTGCGATTTGCAGTGAGTATTGTTGAACAAATTCAACTCGTATCCATGATTATTGTGCTTAGATATTTTACAGGAATTGAGTTTTTGCCAGCCTTTTTATACTACTTGACAGAATACTTATTTGGACTGCATTTCGCAAATAGGAGCTATACTTTCTGGCTCAGCTTAGGAACAAATTTTGTACCATTGGTGTCCCTATGCTCACACTTTTTATGGATGAGCCAGAAATTTTAGCTCCTATTTGCGAAATGCAGTCCATTTGATGGATCACCAGACGAGGTAAGAATTTAAGTATTCCAATACAATGTTTTGTATACAAATTTCATGTAGAACATTATTCAAGGAACGAAAATTGCTTCAATTAAATCCTAAGTAAGATCGTCACCTTCCGCCAAAGCATCACAAGCACCATGGAACGTTTAACAATTTCCGCCGCCATTTTATATTTTTACAGAGAAATTGTTCAACAAAGCTGTCAAAAAATGTCACTGAATTTTCTTTGTGCTGCCGATAAAATTCAGTGAAATTTTCAAACGGATTCGACCAACAATTTTTCTATAATAATAAAAAATGGCGGCAGAAATTTTGAAACGTCGCATTACGCTTGTAATACCTTGGCCGGAAGGTGACCAGATATCAACGTTTTCAGTTCTCATTGGTCACAGAAAATTTGAATTGTCCGCTCACAAGATAAATGATACTCTCTCTATACGTGAGCCAAATCGCGCATTACTCCGATTATAAGGGGCTAACGAATCAAATAATGTACCTTCCCTACAACGTACTGTTATTGAAGTGTAGACAACGGGCAATAACTGAGTCGAATCACCAAGATTAAGTGTGTCATATTTTTAGTGCGCTGTTTAGTGCGCGATTTGACTGATGCAGTGTCTTGTTTTTTCATGAGTGCGGGAAGGGTTGAATCCACGCATACAAAAACGTTGAATGTCTCACTATGGAGTTAATATCAACAATTTCCGTTGCGCAAATTGTGTTCTATGTGAAATTTTAATTCGGAACCATGTGGTAGAATTCTTTAATTCTCATCTCATCCGGATACCAGGTAGCTCTGGCTGGGAATGTGCATATGAAGATCCGGCGAGGTAACGCACAAGACCGCGCCGCGCCATAACGCAACCGCAACAGGTGACGTGATACGCCTCTCAGCCCGCCGCACAGAGGATCAAGTCAATTAAAGAGGTCGGACATGAAATTTTTGACAAGAACTGCAAATTTTGATGTTTGTTTCATCACATTTTAAATTTCAGGGTGTGCTACTCGATGAAAATTTTACGAGGAAACCAATGAATCAATTTTTAGGACCTCAAAGTTTTGTATAAACGGAGTTATAAGCGTTTATATACGTAAATATAAGCGTTTTATAAGTTTTCAAATTTTGTCCGACCTCTCCTATTGACCCGATCCACTGTGCGCCGCGCCGTCTGACTTGACCATGAGCGTAGCTAGGGGCCTTCAAGAGGGCTTGCACCCCCTCCCCCCTACAATTGAAAATGGTATCATTCAGCCCCACTCAGAAATTCTGGGTGGAGGAAAAGATAACAGAAAATCCATCGAATCCATCGATGCAAAAGTATTTTGAGCTGAAATACAGTAAACAGCGTGATTTGTGTGCAAAATGAATGGAGAATTGGACGTGTTTCTGACAAACAAAGCTATGTGGAGGTGGGAAAGATGGGGTGTGCTCGTTAGTGCTCGGGCCTTAAGAATGAATGGGAATTTTTGGTGCGACGGAGACGAAGCCACCGTCGTCGAGCAATAACTCATGAGCCCTGTCCACAAGGCTCTAGATACATGCCCATGGCTCGTACAGTTTGCAAATAATTCCTTTTGACAAAACGTAAAATCCCGCTTTTCCAATTCAGCAAACGGAACTACGTGCCAACTCTATGCGGCACCTATGAGCCATGGGCATGTATCTAGAGTCTTGTGGACAGGGCTCATGAGTTAATGTTCGACGACGGCGGGGTCTTCGCCGTTGACGTCACTGGAGCCTTATATATTCCCCGTTCATTCGCCACGGCCCGGGCACTAATGATGAGCACATCCCATGATTCCCACCTCCACATAATTTGACAGAAATACGTCCGATTAGCGTTACGAAAACCGTAAATGCGTCCAATCTGAGGTGATTCAAAACATTTTCTGGGGAGGTCCCGGACACCCTTTCGCAGGGGGTATCCTCTACCCCTCAGATCCCCCGTGATGGGGGGTCAGGCCCTCTAGTAAAATAACCTAGCTACGCCTATGACACCTTGCCAGAGACAAGAGACCCTCCACTAGTATCTTGGCCATGGTGGAAGCTTTTACTTTCGGGACTTGAGCATTCTACTGTTGACTTACCTACATGGTTGATGTTCAACAACGTGTTGGCAGTTTCGTTTCGCAAACAGGCCGAAAATGGCCGACGTTTGGGAAAGTTGTTTGGCTCATGACGTCATCCGAAGCTCATCATCGACCATGTAGGTAAGTCAACAGCCGAAACTAGCGTGATGACTGTTGCTCCCTAATAATTGTCCATAAGGAATTGTTGAAACCCCGAAAGTAAAAGCTTCCACCTGTCGCTAGGAGGTCAGTGGAGGGTCTCTTGTCTCTGCGCCTTGCTTTTGACCAAATCTTTCCGATTGTGAAATTAATATATGATTGATTTGATGACTTTGTGTCGTTCCTCAGATCGATCCGATCGACGTCGACGTCATGGCACTCGTTCCTCCTCGCGCCGTTACTCTGGCTCTTGTCGCCCTCCTCGTGGCCGTCTGCATCACTCCACCCGTCAACGCCCGGCCCAACGGCACTGCGTCTTCGTCGGCCGCTTCCAATGGCAGTGCAGCGACGTCGGCCGCCACTGGCGGTGCAGCGACGTCGGCCGCCACTGGCGCTGCAGCATCAGGATCGTCTGACGGCACCAATAATAGTGGATCAGCAGATGGCAGCTCTGGGTCTTCAAGTAGTAGTGGTGCTGCTGCAACAGGCGCAACCGGGAAGTAGCGGCTGATGAGCCACAGCAACTAAGGCTCCTCGGCTGTGTCACGAATGGCAGAAAATAATCCATCAAGCATTTTTATCGGCCGCCTTTTATCACGAATCCATTTTCATACCGTCACATAAATGTAGTTGGACGAAAAAAGAAAAAAAAACGCTTAAAAAAATGTTATCCGAACTAAAGAAGGTGGAAAAATAGTACTGCGTCCACACTATTTTTTCTTTTTCTTTTTTTTTTTTTTTGGGGGGGGGGGGGGGGCAAGGGCAGAAGTTCGAAAATTTTGAGCTTTAATGAGCATCAGTACAAGACTGTTCGGCTTAAGCAGATGCCAAAGCGGATTAAGAAAGGCCTGAGGAGAAATTGAAGATTTGTTGAGGCACACAAATTGATCTAACCAAGTGGCGTTTTTCGCATGTACGTCAGAGAAGCCATGCATCCTTTTCTGAGCATGGTTTTCAAAATACAAAATTTACCAAAATGAAGTTAGGATTTTTTAATATGTCACTTGGATCCACATTCCGAACGCTGCCCGCTCTTAACACGTATAGTTTAAGTAAAAGCTGTAGTATCTTGACTTTAGGTAATTATTTGCTTATTGTATCGATTTATTTGTTTGATCTTTTAATATGCATTATATGTATCCTTTATTGATTCATTAGTTTATTCATTCCTCATTGATACGACCGCTGCTTTACACGGGCCGATTGGTCATGGAGTGTTAAGAAGATTCAAAATAATTATTCAAAACTGTTGTTTTGAGTAAACGAATCATGAGCTTACAATTTTCTTTGCTGAAATGATCCAGATGAATACAGGCAAATGTAAGTCCTTGCTCAGCTTTTAGTAACAAACTGACACAGTCATACAAGCGTACATACTGCCGTGCTAAGGAAGAACGCCGTATGAACATTTGAAAGGTGCCAAATTGACTCGGATAAAACGTGTAGTTTTAAAGAACATTATGCGTATTTGTTCTTGAAATTAGACGTTTTAGATAAAATTGCGAACAAAATTGCCTGAAAAATTGAAGGAAAATACTAACAATTTTCCGCGTAAATTAAATTTGTATTGAAATAAATATGGCAGCGTCTAAAGGCTCATGCGGCGTTCTTCTTTAGCACAGCAGCATAGTTCTAGATCATTGCAGACGTACCTATTCTTCGCTACAGTACACAATTATTGCAAAGGCAACACACCTGTAGACAATTAGACATGGACGAAGAACATGCTAGTATTTACTAGCTTTATGATCATGTATGACTCTTGAAAATCCGAAAACCAGTGCTTAATTACTGCCAGTGTAAATCAAGAATTTGATTACAATTGCTTGGTACGGTAACTAGATTTCTTGAGACACATTTTGTAAAAATTCTTGAAACCTTTAACATTCTTTTTCACGTGCATAGAGTTTCATCCGGGCACCGGCAAAATTTTCATGAGCCTAAATTCGATCAGAAAATTGACAAAATACGATAAAATATACATAAACACTATTAAGTGGGTTCCGAATGGCATAAACTTCTACCATTGACGGTGTATAAGTTTCGGTCCTAAAAAATTACCTAACTTAGAAATTCTGAACTCTGAATTCTTCAGAGTCATAGGGTCGTATGCACAGTCGTTCCTGAGGGCAGTTTGTTCAAATTTATAGACAAAGAAACAGACAAAGAAGACAAAAGGGATATGAAGGCATATTATTGGTGGGAGCAGTTGGTTGCAATAGACGGAAGACTTAGATAATAAACTGACGGAAACCCTCGAGATACCCTGTAGCATAGCTAGTCCATCATTTGCTACCGTGGTGCTCCCGTAATATAAGAACTACCCATGATAGGATCGCTCCACACTCCTTATGTTTTCTTTGTCTATCGCAATTTCAACAATCAGCCAGCAGGCTAGTCTATGGACCATTTATCGATGGCTGCAGAAATCATGAGAATAAGCCTATAAATCTTTAGAATGAACAATGACAAAAAATAAACTAGTTCACCTTGTTGTAACACTGTTCAAATGGAGGAGTTTACAACTTTATTACGTAATATATAAACGACTGGGTTATATTTCCAAAATTTGAATAGATCGAGCTCATTTAGGGGTTTTCACCTGTCGATAGCCCCAAAAAGCATTGAAATCGACCCGCAGTAGAACGGAGGGTAAACTGTGACGAAAAATGAAACTTCAGGCGGTAAGATAGCTCATAGTAGTGATTGCGGATAAATAGCTATGGAAAATTGGAGGTAACATACTCACAATTTTTCCTCCGAAAATTACTTATTAAAGTAGCGTCCTTCCGTAGCACAAGCGAGGCAATTTTGCTTACTGACCCGTAGATGTTACGACACGGCCACTCAGTAATGGACTGTAGATGGATCATTAGACACGGTCAGAAATCAGGAATTGAAGTCTATTTTCTCTCATCAAATTACACGTTCAACACTGTGCACATATTCGGAATTTCCAAATTTAATTAAAAAGTTGAGAGTTAACGTTATCCGTTGTATCGACTCAAACTTCCCATTCACTGAGGGAACTAAAACCTAGCATGGAAACCTATGGACTACATTCGAGAGTGGTTCGATATATCGTTTGGTTCAAAACAACAGAACAGGACCTTAAACAAAATTTTAGGATTCAAGTTGGAAAGCTGAAATTGAAAAATTCCTGACAATATCACTTTTTATTGCAATTTTGTACTCATGAGAATAAAATGCTCGCTTCCTTGGGGTGCTCAATTGACTTTTGAGGCTGTTTCATTGTTTAACCAACGATCCATTGGACACTCAATTTATTTGAGCGAGTTTTAAAATCAAATGCTTTCTTTCACAATACTAGACCATTTTCGACACGTTTACAATTACTCTACGATTTATGAAAAGAGGAAAAATGTGCGTGAAACACGAAGATTTTTATTTTCCGAATGCTTAGTTTATTCTCAGCACTTAATCTGATCCACAATGATTTTGGGATTTCCCAAGAGCAGGAGGTTTGAATTTTCCGACTCCAAAGAAAACAGTAAGTGCTAATCTCCTTCTCATGTATTGATTTTGGATACTTATACACGGTGATCCAAAAGTCCCTTCCACCCCCTCTAACTTTTTACCTAATGGAGAATTTGCAAGGGTCTGAAATTTGATGAATTTCCTGTTTAAGTGGAATCCTCTGAGTGAACTGAACACGAAGATACCCTTGATTCATAAATTGAGCGATTATTAGAGGAGATATGACAAAATAACCGATTCTGCTAAAATACATGTGTTTAAATGGGAAATGCCGCCAGATGACGTCACAAGGCGGCGCATTTTCTCACTTTTAAATCAATTTTTCTCCAATTTCCCATGTCAGAAAAAAATTATGAAAAATATTGCGAACTCAGCTCATTAGGCACTTTCAGATGAAGCAATAAAAAAATTGCGTGCAAATTCTCCATTGAGGTAAAGATTTGAAACTTATGGGGAATATTCCTAGGTCAAAGGGAGCTACTTTTTGGCCCCCCTAAAATTTTCAGGGGGCCCCCAACTTTTAATTTTCAAATGGAAGACCCCCCCTTTGTGATAGCTCGTTCGAAAGAGCATAAAAAAAAGAAAACTTTTCGCGCAAACCCGAAGTCAATATCTCAAACCGTTTCAAAATGGCGGCCGGTTAAAGTTCAAAATGGCCGAAAATTCACACCGGTTATTTGTCGATGGATTTGCGCGAAAATCGGTATGTAGGGGTATTTTGACACGAGAAAAACGAATTTGACGTTAGATTTTCAAAAAAACCGAAATTTCCAAAATGGCCGCCGGTTAAAGTTTAAAATGGCCGAAAATTGTCACCTCGGTTTTTTGCAGATGGATTTGCCTAAAACTTGGAATTTGAGAGTATTTTGGCATAAGATAAACAAATTTGAACTTAGATTTCTAAAAAAATCAATTTTTTGTCATTTTGAACTTTAACCGGCGGCCATTTTGGAAATTTCGGTTTTTTTTTAAAATCTAACGTCAAAAAAACCGAAATTTCCAAAATGGCCGCCGGTTAAAGTTCAAAATGACAAAAAATTGATTTTTTTAGAAATCTAAGTTCAAATTTGTTTATCTTATGCCAAAATACTCTCAAATTCCAAGTTTTAGGCAAATCCATCTGCAAAAAACCGAGGTGACAATTTTCGGCCATTTTAAACTTTAACCGGCGGCCATTTTGGAAATTTCGGTTTTTTTGAAAATCTAACGTCAAATTCGTTTTTCTCGTGTCAAAATACCCCTACATACCGATTTTCGCGCAAATCCATCGACAAATAACCGGTGTGAATTTTCGGCCATTTTGAACTTTAACCGGCCGCCATTTTGAAACGGTTTGAGATATTGACTTCGGGTTTGCGCGAAAAGTTTTCTTTTTTTTATGCTCTTTCGAACGAGCTATCACAAAGGGGGGGTCTTCCATTTGAAAATTAAAAGTTGGGGGCCCCCTGAAAATTTTAGGGGGGCCAAAAAGTAGCTCCCTTTGACCTAGGAATATTCCCCAAGTTTCAAATCTTTACCTCAATTAGGTAAAAAGTTAGAGGGGGTGGAAGGGACTTTTGGATCACCCTGTATTATGTTGAACGTGTTCTGTATGACATTTTGTTGAGACAAAAAATATCCTGTGGTCCTTGAATATGGTCGCCGCAGACTTTTCGAGAGAAAAAAATGTTTCTTTATTTCGTAATGAGTGCATAAGGAAAGCCTAGAATTCACTCCTAACTTCACAATCTACGTAGAAGAAATCGCGCATTTTTGAAGTTTCGCTTCAAATGTTTACGGTGTCAAAAACACAATTTAATACAGATGAGTCACTTCGGTTCCATAACTTTACGCGGAGCAGAAAATGATCGCCATGTGACACACACCGTTTCTCAATAAAAATACTTCTTCTCACTGAGCTTAACCTGTGCGGAGAAAAATTTGTGGCTTTATAATCCAATTAGCGGCTCATATGGAACACCACTAGTAGTGGTAAATGAACTAATGATTCTCGGCCTGATGTGAATATACTAAGCTACAGGTATATACGCTATTATTATAAATGACCTTTACCACTACTTTTGGTGTTCCATATGCGTCACTAATTGGTTTCTAAGCCATACATTTTTCTTAGTTTGAAAAGTTGAAAAGAACACAACGTTATAAGTAGGTCTGAAAATTTGGGGAAAGAAACGTCAAAGTATGAGTAATCAATAGAGAACGTTTTGAGAACAATTATTAGGGAGTGGGGTACGAGTGAAAAATATCGTTTCCGCAAAAAGCTCTTTCTCATGCATGTGAGGAGATTGAAAATGAATTTCAGACTTCTTTGATGTCCTTATCGAGATTTTTAAGCCATTTTCCATCAGAAACAATTATGCCTGCATTTCCGGCTGTGATCCATCGGAGATCCATTTAAGCACCGCATGACATGCTTCTTCACAACATTTCATGTAGACTACGTTCTATCAACTATAACTACCCAAAATTAACACAGAAGAGAGGTTGATATTCAATGTTCACATTGCAGTCAGAGAATTCAACTTCCCACTTGCAAAAATATTAAAATCTAAGTGGAGCGACCCGGTCATTAAGAGGAAACTTGCCATTTGGTGGATAATGAAACACCCTTTTATGCAGTCATAAACTTGCAAAAAACGATCCAGTGCAGTGATATCATTCCATCGTAAAAAGTGCTAAAATGAGTGGAGTTGAAAAGGCAATGAGCTAACATCATCCTGATTTCATATTGTTGGCAAAACGTAACTCGCTTCATCATGTCATCAATACGACCACAAAATGTTACGTTACGTTAAGTATTTTTAAAATGATAATTTTGGAAAGTGAGATCACATTTTACGTACTTGCTACTATAAAGAGAACCCATGAGTGACTGAGAACGTCTGGATTTTAGCCGTCAGAAAATCGATTTTGTAATTATGCCAGGAAAAACAAATCCACGGTCAAACTCCAGAGCTCTTCATCCCCAAAAGAGAAGAAAAATTCAGAGTATCTTAGACATTTTTCAAATCAATATGCAGCAGATTAAAAAAGTATTTATGAGAGTAACCTTCAACTTAGAATCTAACCCCAAGGTACCGTTTTTGTGCTGCATTTTTAACCTCGCTTATACTTATCGATCACGATAATCCAGAATTGCGCGAAAGGTCTAAGAAAATATTTAAGGATTGTGCGAAAAAGACACAAGGATTGCGCGAATAGAAACCTTAACATCTGTTACAGGAATGCGCGAATTTTAAAATGGGGTTAATGTAAGGTAGAGGTTTGGCAAAGCAGGAAACAATTGGGAAATAAACGCATTATTATGTTACGCTAGTTCCGGTTCGTTTGTTGACAAATCATCGATGTCTTACCCTCTGATGATAAATGAAGTGATATGATTGAATACTGGTCGAGGGTATAAAGAACTTACCTATCTTTTCTCGGAAAAAAATATTTACTCGGGAGAAACGAGGCAACCTTGAAATGTTTATGCGGCGTCAAAATACAACATGGGCCTTTTAAGTTCTGTTATTCGATGCAGAGATTATTGTAACGGGAGTTCGGATAATCGCGCCAAACAGTGCAGCCGGCGTTAAACGTATATTAGCGCCTGCAAGACTATAGGAATACTTCACGCATTGCGCCAAACAGTGCGGTCAGCGTTCAGCCCATATCAGCGCCTACAAGACTGCATGAATACTTCTCGCATTGCGCCTAACGCAGTGCAGTCGGTCAGTTGGCTTGGAACACATCTCAGCGCCTACAAGAATGTACAAGAATGCTGTTGGACTGCGAGTCATCATTTTTGACTTTCTGCTCAAGTTTTTACCATAATTAAAGGGGAAATATGTATCTTCATTGTAACGATGCCTAAACTATTATTTGAGATCATTTAAGTAAATTCGCGGAAATTTTTTGGAAAAACTGTCTGTAGCTTTTTAAGAACATATATTAAAAATAAAGCATGAAATTGGTGCATAACGTTGCAATCAGAGATAAATATACGCTTTCTCTCGTGCATACCCGTCGTGTTTTGAATCCATCCATCTCTTAAAAAACTTGAATATGGTTGCTCTACGATTTTTTACGCGTGGTTTTTTTTTTCAGTGGTTGGTGGCCAGAGGCCCCTAGTTCACTTTTTAAATGTCTACGAAAGCTCTCTCGGCCATTCGTGCTTCGAGGGCTATCCATCGAAAAGAGACATGCCCGTAAATGAATAGGGAATGAACAGTCTTCCGCGATGTAGGTATCTACCTCTTCTCTTACCTCTACCTAACTCTTCCTCTTTGAATATTGAATATTCGCGCAAATATGTGAGTTTTCAGTACCAGAAAAATTCGCGGAATCCTATGCATATCCAAGGAGGTAAAAGAGGGGGCATTCGCGCAATTCTATCGCAGTCATCGACCACACGAAGAAAAATTTGGTGTTGATCAATAGAAATTCTAAATAATGACTCCTGGACCAGACTTTTGGTTATGATCAACAGGAAACCTTCTTTTTTCGAACGGTCTTTCTAATATTTCACAGAGACGTCCTATCATTTTAAAGAGATTTCCGGTTGACAGAACGATGATTTCCTTCCGGTAACTACTGCTATCAACTGAAAAAATTCCCCAGTGCGCATTGGGAATACAATGAACTGACTGTGACCTTAGATAGCATACTCATTTCGAACCATTTTGAGAGATCCAAGGATTTCTACACTTTCCGGGACTTTCCTCATTATTAAAAGAATAATGAATACTATCAGTACCACTTCCACAGTATTGTTTTCTCCTTCTGCAGAAAAAAACTCGTATTATTCTTATTGTAATTTTAGAAACATTTTCAGGGACATCTTTTCAGCATGCGCGCAAGTTCTAAGAACTCCGGCGATTTTTAAAATAGATTTAATTTGAGATGGAAAATACATTAACCTACATTCTCACGGCTACTTTGATAACTTCAAAACAAAAAGCAGGAAAGCTTCTTAGAATTTCAACATTGCTGTATAAAAACGACCGGAATTTGAATTTGCATCTTCACTTCAGTTTTCTTCTGAGCCCCGTCATTACCAGGTGAGTGCTTTCCCTTTGCTATAGCGCAACAATTTTGAACACATTTTCAAGCTTGTGTACGATTTGCAGTAAATGCTGTTGAACAAATTCAAGCTAACAACGGGTTCCCACGATTACAATCATTCGGAATATTACAGAAATTGAGTTTTTTGGAACATTTACACTATACTTTACAGTAGATTACTTTACTTGAATGAGTCCGTTGCACGCAATAGTTACAGCCAAATAATGGACCACTAGACAAGGTACGAATTTAAGCAATCTAATACATGTTTCTTTACCACAATTTCACGCAGAGCACGATTCGCGCAACGAAAATTACTGAAACCAACTTCTAGCGAAGATATTAACGTTTTTATTTCATATTGGTCACAAGCAATTTGCACTGCCCGCTCACAAGAAACTCAAAGCTCTACGTGAGCCAAATCGCGCGCTTCAACGGTTTCAGCAAGCTTCTGAATCGAGCAATGTTCATTTCCCATCATAAGTTGTTCAAACTATCATCAATTTGCTATAGCTGAGCCAAACCGTCAAGATTGAGGTTTTCAGATTTGTGTATCGCAGAGACTATCTTGATAACGTTTAGTGCGCGACGTGAATGACGTAGAACATTGAGTTTTTATGAGCGGGTAGTTTGTATTAACGTATCAAGAATCATTAAATATCTTTGTAAGGAGTTGATTTCGGTAATTTTTGTCGTGCGCACTGCGCATCGTGTTTTACATGAAATTTTGGTTATGAAACATGTAACAGAATGCTGCAATTCGTACCTTGTTTAGTGGTCCATAACACTCTTTACGGGTATAATCGCACGAAAATCACGTTTCGCACGTAAAAAAAGTCTAAAATCTATTATTTTACACGCAATCTGCGTAGTTTGTGACATACTTTTCAAGTTTCCCGCGTCTGCGGGCAGTTTTTCTCAGTTACCGCCGACCTTGTTTGCACGGAATCCTTTATTTTGCAAAAATATAAGCTTTAAATGAATTGAAATCTCACGCAAGGAAAGTTTATAACAGTTCGCCAGGTTGTTTGCTTATTTAGGCCAGCGGCCCGATTATTGAAACTTATGGACAAAGCTATAGACAAAGACGACAAAAGGGATTTGGAGGGATCCTATAGGTGGAAGTAGGTGCTAGCAATGGACACATGAGGGAGGTAATAGACTAACTAACGGCTACCCACTGAAGACCCGACAGTTAGTCCATCATTTTCTTCCTTAGTCTATAAGAACCAACCATGTCAACCAATAGGATCGCTCCATACCTCCTATGTCTTCTTTGTCTATCGCTTTGTCCATCAGTTTCAATAATCGGCCCGCAGGTCTCTTTCCGGGCTTATCTGACTGCCGTCCACCACCAAAATTGTCCGCACGCGCGATAAATTTGAAAAAGCGTGTCACAAATTACGCAGATGCGCGCCAAGGAGTAAATTTCAGACTTTTTTGATTTGCCCAACGTAACTTTCGAGCGAATTTATTCGCAGAAAATGTATTTAGTCGGTTGTATCTTTTGCGTGCAACAGACCCGTTGCTCAAAAATCACAATGAAACCATTAGCACAGTCCAAAATCCGCACTGTTTTTTTTTCACGAATTACGTAGAAACCGTGCACATGTTTTAGTTAATCGGTCAATGAGTATATTGTTGCAAATATGTAATTTTATAATAAGAAATATCTCAAGATTTGCTTGCGGCCAATACTTTATCTGGCCGTTACTGTACTAACCGCCCTGTCGAAATGAGCAATAATTACTAAGAAAACTTATTTTTCACTTAAGCATTAAAGAAAGGATTTCATCACAACTTCTGCTCTTTTTGGTATAGTATGGCTCGTTGTTCTATTAAAAGCCCTCACGATACGCATACAAATCGCAAAATTTTCCGCTCCGCGAGAAATTAGGATGCGAATACCTGTTTTTTGAACTTTGATTCCAGCCTAAGTATCACAAAAGCCATGCGACGTTAAAAATTTCCACCGCCATTTTTTTTTTTTTTTTTCACTGAGAAATTGCCCAACGAAGTTGTCCGAAAATTTCAGCAAATTTTCTTTGTGCTGCCGATAAAATTCAGTGAAATTTTCAGACAGATTCAAACAATTTCTCTGTAAAAAAAAATTGCGGCGGGAAAGGCGTCGCTTGGCGCTTGTGATACTTTGGCCGGAAGGTGACGACGAGACAATGAATACGTTGGTATTACTATTTTGGAGCGCTTCCTGCCCTCTCTACAGAAAACCCTCGGTGAGGGCTCGTTCAGCGGCGTGACAGGCCACTTACCGGGCTGATTATAGAAATAGATAGACAAAGCGATAGACTAATCGCATCAAGTGAAAAAGGAGCTATCCCATCTATCCAACCATCTATGGTTGGAATGGACGAAGGAAATAAGAAATGGACTGCATTTTGCAATTTGGAACTATAAATTCTGGCTCATCTGAGAAAACGCTTTTGTGAATAGGTAAACTAATGGCACATACGTTGTTTTTAAACCGGGCCGGAATTTATAGTTCTTAATTGCAAAATGCAGTCCAAATAGCCCCTCTAACGGCATCCCACAAGTGATCCTATAGTTAGTCCATCATTTCCCCCTTCAGTCTATCACACCAACTTCCTCTCTCAATCAATAGGATAGCTCCATCCTCTCTTTGTCTTCTTTGACAATCACTTTGCCTACCATTCCAATATTCGGCAAGTTGAGTGGCGTGTCTACCCACCTGATGTGCCATTCTTTGGCGCGCTCTCCACACTGGAGAAATGGTTATGTGGTCAGAGTCCATACTACTTGGAAAATCTAAGGTATGAACTGGTCGTACATACGGTCTGGTTTTCATGACTATAGAGCAAATATGTATCGTAAACATATCGTGTATGGGGAAGCAGGTGTATGGACTTACTGTTCATACGGTATGGACGCTGCACTGAGAAAAAGCTTTTGGCTCATAAACCAATTAGTGGTTCATATGAAACATCCTTTACAGTAGTGAAGGCAACATACATATAATAATAGCACACATACTTTAGCGATGGTATACATGAATTAGTATGGTGCGGAATACCTTAGTGTGGTTCACAGACCGAAAATTATTAGTTCATCCACGACTGTTAGTGGTGTCTATATGAACCACCGATGGGTTTATAAAGCCATATATTTTTCTCCGTGTGGGTCCATACTCTTCGTACGTAATATTTCTCCATACTAAAATGGACTCTATCCCTCTCAGGTCGGCATCAAATTTTTTACAGTCTACATGTGGCTACAACCCATAATTGGACGTATTTCTGTCAAACGGAACTAAGCGCCATCGGGGTAGGAAGGTAGAGGGGGGCTTGGATTGGCGGCGGAACCGGGCGTCGGGCTCATTCGTTCCTATACTCGCAATGCTTTTCCATGGCGCTTAGTTCCGTTTGACAGAACGCGCTATCCGGCATTCTAAATTCCTCGAAAGGAACTCAAATTGGCGCTTAGTTCCGTTGGACAGAAATACGTCCAATTCACGAAGCATTAGGGCATACATTTTTTTCAGTGTATCCTATCTGTGTGACACGCCGCAACTGTGCGCGCCTCTATGACATGACCTTGCTTTATGCAGGATTATGTAGCATCGCGTCCAAGATATTGGACTCCATGCTCACCCTTGATGTACTTGCTTGCTCATCTCGTCCAAGATCTTGGACTCCATGCTCATCGCTAAACTTCTCACTTCTTTGCTTGAGCATGGAGTCCAAAAGCAAGTAGACCTCCCTTAGTTTTAAAGTTCATCATGATAGAAAATCGTATATTCGCTTATCTATTCTAAGTTGACTAACCTAACCTAACCTAACCTAACTAACCTAAGCAACGTTCAGTTTTTTTCGAGAACACATTTTTTCGTCTTTATTTCACAAAAATTGTCTTTATACATTTTTGGACCCCATGCTCGTGTATTGTCCGAGAATACCTGCGTCCCACACTTTTGGACGCTATGCTCACTTCGATTTTTCGAAAAATTTATCCCTAATTAAAGTGAGCATGGAGTCCAAGATCTTGGACGTGATGAGCAACCGAACATTATATAGCTGAGCATGGAGTCCAATATCATGGACGCGATGTTACATTACCCTTTGTGCTAACCCCTCTCATCCTGAAATTAATATCCGATGGATTTGATGATTTCGTTTCGTTCCTCAGATCAATCGACGTCAAAGTCATGGCGATCTTCCTTCGTCGCGCCTTTTCCTTGGCTCTCGTCGCCCTCGTCGTGGCCGTCTGCATCAGCCGACCCGTCAACGCGCGGCCCCACCCCAATGACCAAAGCACAGTCATAGAAGATACCTCGTCGACGACGTCGGCGACGACTTCCGCAGCTGCCGCACCAGGGAGTGCTTCTTCTTCGGCCGCCGCGGCTGCTGGGTCGATTGTGGCCGAGAAAAAGTCGTCGAGATTTTCATAGACCATATACATTTTTGCCGATCGTATATTTTAACACCTGGTTTTAATTCAGTCGCTCGGATAGAGTTAGGCCCAACAGTCGTTTCTACATTTGGCCCTTTTAAAACGGAGCCTACCTGTTAAGCGGATGAATTTATACGGTAAAAGCTCGCTAAGTCGAACCACGGTTAAGACGCAATGCCGATTAAGTCGAATTTTTCTTTAGCCCCTAGACAAGTCCATAAGTTAGGAGGAGAATCGGTTGCGGCAAATTGCTCCTTAATAAAAGTCGACTTTTTTGTCGGTCCCTACATAATTTGACGCAAGGAGCTTTCACTGTATCAACTTGAACAAATTAACCCAGATTGAGCCTAACTTTATCAGAGGTTGCCTACGTTCCTCTTGTATTTCATTTTGTCAATAGAAAACTAAATAATATTCTGATGTTAAGTTTCGTCAATATATTCTTGATTATCTTGCGTGAATTTACCGAGAGTTTCAAAGTGCCCCGCGTTTGAGCTTTTCGTTTGAAAATAAAATTAAATAAAACGTTAGGGAAGATTTAGTGACGACAGATGCAGTTTAGCTGACTTCGGTTGATGCCGTCGTCCATTTGGACGTATTAATGCTAAAAGGAACCATTTCACACGCAATTTCTATGCACATAGTTCCTTTTAGCAGAAATACGTCCATTTGGGAACACGCCACTATTCCGGAACGCTGCCCATTCTTAGCACATTGTTTAAGTGCATTCTGATATCTTGTCCTAATATGTGTTTGTTTTGTTTTTTTTTTTGTTAAGTATTTATTATATATATTTATTACTGATCAGTAACTTTGTATTTACAAAACGTTTTCTTATACTGCCAATTTCAACTAGTCATAACTCCGGTCGTGTAGAAATTTGTGGGTTTTCTTGTCGCATAATGCTCTTGGAAAACTCCTCCATGCTCTGGTTCCAAGGAGTCAATTTTGAGTTTTTGTTGACAACAGTCCCTTCTTGGATACTGCATATTTGGACCGCGTTCAGCAGAAAGGATCCAAGCCACACCAACTTTTGCCAAATTTAGCTGGGTAAATGTAATTTTTTATAAGAGAACGTGTATGCGGATCCCTTTGAAAATTGTAGTAAACCTCGCAACAGGCAGAAAATTCTCTGAAATTTGCACAAAAATTCACAGTACCATTTTCATGCGAAAAATTAAATTGTCACAATATTTGGCAAAAGTTGATGCGGCTTGGTTCCTTTCCATTTAGCGCGGGCCATTTCGTGAATAATTGCTTCAGAAATTCCTGCATGAAATAAGAACGCGTTATTAAATAAATATAAATAAAGAAACTAAATTGCACTGATTCTCGTTAGTGGCGCCAGATCTACATATTTTAAAAAAGTTTAAGATAACTTGGAATGATACTCGTTCAGATATTTTTTCGTCATATGTAAGATTTTTCACTTGATGTATCACCTAAATTCGGCTATAAGTAAATTAAATCTCGCAGACTGCCGTGCTAGGAAATAACGCCGTACGAATATTCGAGAGTTGCCAAATTTCCTTCGACAAAATGTTTATTTTAGAGAAAAGACATTTATATTTTTCCTTGAAATTTTCAGGAACTTCAGGTGAAATTGCGAACAACATTATCTGAAAAATTGGAAGAAAAATATACACAACTTTCTCAGTAAATCAGTATTTTATCAAAGGAAATTTGGCAACATCAGAGGGCTTATACGGCGTTTTTCCTTAGTGCAGCAGTAGAGAAGAAGCCTTTTCTCCATCGCAGAGATACACAATAGGTGCAGGGTCCGCGGGTTTTCTCCTGCACATTCAAAATATTCCGAAGATATTATAGTTCGCGAGGGTCGTGCGCAGGTCAACTGGGCGTATTTCGGCGAAACGAACTAAGTGTTTTATGACGTGAGCCCTGATATGCATGTATGTCTCAGGGCTCATGTTTTACTGCACATAGTTCCGTTGGGCAAAAATACGTCCAACTCTCCTTGCTTTCCGATAAAAAACTAAACACGAGCACTGGAATATTGCAAACTTTATCCCCGTACGAGAATTTATTTTCAAGGAAAGTTTTTTTCTGAAAAATTTTCTGATGAGCTGGATTGATTTTCAAATAGGCTTCTTTGACAGATTTAAAAAAAACGGGCTGCGTTACGGGTGCGTTACAAAGGGGGAGGGGGGGGGTCAAAAAGTCGGAAAAAGTGCGTTTCAAAATGCTTGAACGGCACCTAGAACAAAACTAAAAACAAAATTGAACCTGGATCTGGATAAAACCTCACTATTAATAACGCTAGACGTAATGTGGATACGGGATTCCATGAAAGGAGCCGGGAGAGGAAATGACAGCGCTGCGGTCGATAGAAAAAACACTTGAAAATCCTGTGACCGTCCATGCGAGTGCGAGTGGCCTTTTAAAAGCATTAGCTTCATCAATGGCGGTAAGTGAGACCGACGGGGAGACTTTCATCAGGCTCTCTCTCTCTCGTGCTTTTAATTCTGTGTTCCTTACTCCCGGACTCTTGCCCTCTCAATATTGCACAAATGAATTAAATCACTAGATTTTGGTTCAGATTTTCAGTATAGAAAAAAAAAAAAAAAAAAAAAAAAAAATATAAGCACCCCGAAAATAACTCTCTATGGACCAGTAGACAAGGTACGAATTTCAGCATTCTGATACATGTTTCTTAACCAAAATTTTACGTAAAAACACGATGCACACAGCAAAAATTACCGAAATCAACTCCTTACGAAATATTTAATGATGCCTGATGCGTGAATTCAAACCACCCGCTCATTAAAACTCAATGCTCTACGTGATTCACATCGCGCGCTAAACATTATCATGACAGTCTCTGCGATATAAAAATCTGAAAACCTCAATATTGACGGTTTGGCTCAGCTAGAGCAAATTTATTGTGGTTTGAACTACACATGATGGGAAATGAACATTGCTCGATTGAGAAGCTTGCTGAAACCGTTGTAGTGCGCGATTTGCCTCACGTAGAGCTTTGAGTTTCTTGTGAGCGGGCAGTTCAAATTCCTCGTAACCAATGTAAAATAATAACGTTTATATCTTCGTTAGGAGTTGGTTTCAGTAATTTTCGTTGTGCAAATCGTGTTCTACGTGAAATTCTGGTTAAGAAACTTGTATCAGATTACTTGAATTGGTACCTTGTCTAGTGGTCCATTTTTACAGTGCTTTCAATGGGTCAGTTACACTCCTCACAGAATCGTATTTTGATACCATAGAGTACATGGAGTCGAAATTTAAGTGGGAGAGCTGGTGCCACTTTTAAGCATTTTCCAGGTCCCGAATTCCAAGACTCCTGTGTGACGCCTGGTCACTTTTTCGATACATGATCGATTATTTACGATACACGGGTACCCGGCCATCCAATGTAAACAAAGAAGATAAGAATTATAACGTATTCTACACCGTCCTTTTGGATCGAGCGTGCACTCAAAAAAAAAAAATGTTACTTTAAGCTTGAGCAAGCTTGATTCAGCATGACGGGCGTCTTAAAAACGGGTACAAGCTTACAGCATGTTACGGGAACATAATCAAAAATGTTGAAGAAACATGATAGCCGTCATGTTAAATCAACATGACTGTCGTCACGTTGACTTAATATGCTGTCGTGTTGATTTAACATGACAATCATGTTGATTTAACATGACAATCATGTTGATATACGAGTACGTCAAATGCTACAAATTAAAATAAATTACGTTATTTTTATGAAAATTGAATCGTATTTTAATGTAGTTATACTTCCAATACTACTCTCAACCCAGAATCATCCCATCCGACCTATCAAATTTTTCCGACTTTTTCGGGATTTGAACGCGGGACCTACCTATTACAAGCGGAGTGTTCTACCAACCGAGCCATCCGGGCTTACGGTTCTAAAAGACGAATTTTAAGTGTTTCCATATCCCACTGAATTACTTTTTCATTTTTTTGCCGTCTAAGTTGTGTGAAATGCATACCGCATCAGATTGTTAGGTTTTTCTTTTTTTCCATTCACTATTTACGAAAAGGAATTTACATTATGCACCATATAAAAATTAACAATTTATCACGAACTATTTTTTTCTCCTCCAACAACGATGTTTACTTTCTTCAGTGTTTACGATCGTCATTTTTATTCTTATTTTATATCATGATAATAATTAATAATTAATAATATAAATAAATCAAACATTGAAAATAAAAAATATAATCAAATAATTAGAAACGTATGATTCTAAGAGCTTTAACCACACGAGCGAAAATGTTTTTGAACGAAGAATAATAAACTATCATCAACTTAAAAGTAATTCTTTTTGTTTCATGTGTAAGTATTATTACCGTATTACCATTTATTTGTCATGGTGAGCGTTAATAGCGTTATTCGAGTCGATTTATTTTGTTTCCGAAAGTGTCTCAATTGTGTTTTTACCTTATCAATTGGGTATCCAGAAATTTTTTTAAGTAAATACTTTGGGACGTATTTCTTAAGAGACTTTTTCAGAATGTACCAACGAATGGTTTGAAAAGAGTAATAGTACCAGTTCTCTGAATAAAAAATAGGTACGCTATTTTTTAATTTGAACGTTACTCGCAGTGAGTAGACAATCTTGTCTAAGTGTCAAGACTATCGAGTCAGGTGGCTTAGATGTCTAGCTTATGAAACGAAATCATGAATGGAGGGAGGGGGAGGGAGGGGGAGGGAGATGAGGAGGAGGAGGGGGATGAGGAGGAGGAGGGAGATGAGGAGGAGGGAGAGGAGGAGAACACGCCATCCCCCTTTTCAGTACGTAGATGATGTTTCAAGAGCACCACGGTACTCCTGAAACAATATGAAAGCAAATGGTAACATAACACTGCATATGCTAATTCAACAAAATGTTAATGTTCTTTCAACCAAAGGAATGGTAAAACAACATGTGTAATGCAGTTTCAGTCTGACATAATGCTAAATTTACATGAATTTGGTTGAATTAACATGCGTAATGTTACTCGAATATTACCGTCATGTTGATTCAACATGACAGGTAGAAGCATTCTCGGTCATGTTGATTCAACATGACGGCAAATGTAGAATTAAGTCAAACCATGTTGGGTTACGGGGAGTGCAGCCTATATCAACATAATTTCTGTGATGTCATTTCAACATGGCGGTTAATGCTACTTCGACATTTCCTTTTTTTTGAGTGTGTATCGAAAAAGTGACCCCAGCTCAGAACTCGTCGAGCAGAACATGGCGCCAGCTCTCCCATTCACATTACGACTCTAGGTACTCTATGTTTGATACTTGATTAGGATCCATAAGGAACGGAAGGTGTTTTGATGCTTGATCCATTCGGAACATATACAGTAGCCCGCTTGCTCATGGTACTCCGTCAAATTTTGGATCCGCGCGGAGAGGCGACGACCTCAGAAAAAAATCCAATTTTTTTTTGAAGTTCTATTAGACCGCATTTTAATTTCTGTAGCGAGATAGACAGCTGACTTTTATAATTCATTCCAAATTATCTGTATCTGTCTTAAAGTTTAGGAGATATTGAATGGGTGAACTTACTTCCTGAATGACTCGTGTAGCTAATTGTTAATCCCGGATCATCCGCGGAAGCTACGTTCCAAATTACCGCGGATAGTCGATTCAGGATGGCAAAATTTCATGAAAAATAAAATCTTGAAATTTCACGTTAAATATTTCATGAAATTTTAGAAATTCATGAAAGATACGCTGTTCTGGGAGAAGACGTAGGGGACGCCCAGCAAAATCGTGGATTGGTGGTATTCAAGATGAAATCACAAGATGCCATCTACCAGATGACCTCTGGATCAATAGGCAAGGATGGCGATTAGGTGTCGCAGAGCGCCCGAGCGCGCTGTAAAGCGACTGGAATGTATGTATGAAAGATATTGGAAAATACCGGTCCCATTTCAAGTTTTGCAGAATGTAAAAATTGTGACTTTTTTCCAATTGTGTGTGTTTGAGTGCGGGTTACATACTCTAGCCCCTATAAATATGCAATATTTCACTGAAATTTGCAATCTTGCGTTTCATTCTTACGTTTTAAGCCACCATGAGTCGAGACACAATTCGAAAAATGGAACAAGTTGGTTTTTGCAATCGCTAGCGATAGCAATATTCGTCATGGGAACTTTTGCTTCTGGGATATGAAAATTTTAAGGTACAGTTCGTTTGTAGTATCTTCAGAATTGAAGGGGCTATGTAATTTTGTGTCGACATCTCTTTTTTAACATTTTTAATTTTTTTTCTTTGCATACAAGAAAGCTGTTATTTACCAATTATTTATTTTCGTTGGATTATGTATGGTTTTTGGAAGTTAACGCATTTAACTTTCAGTTTCGTTTTTTCGGCGTAAAGTATGATATTTTTACTCTACGCATATGCCCGAATACGCATCATAACGACGGTGAAACTACCAAACCACGTATCTCGTTTGCGGTGTTTAAAAATCTCCGCTCACATTTTACTTTTTTGAAGTAGACCAAATCAATATCATTCCTTGAAATTTTCACAGAATTTTCTCCGCACGAAGAGGAAAAATCACGGAAATTTTCAAGACTGGACGTTAAGTAGCTTTTCATTTAAAAAATAAAGTATGACAGGAAGTCTGCGACGTCGCAAACCGAGATACGTGGTTTGGTAGTTTCACCGTCGATAAGTGACCTATGTGCTTCCTAAGTTGCCATTTTTTTCATTCAAATAGATGTAACCGAAATGTTAGATGTGTACTACCTATACTACTTTCATGTCATTGCTTCATTTATTTATTTACTTTTTGCGTAGGTATAAATTGTTATTTTTTGCTGAATTTTGGAGAAAATATTGCTTTAAGAACGTGGAATGTAAATTAATTTTATTGAAAAAAGAAAATACCATCATTAATTTGGGCGAACAGAGAAAATATACATCAATATTTGGGTCAACATCTCCCTGATTATATGAAGGATGAATATATTAGTATTTCTGTATCAAAAAACTTAGCTTTTGTCTTCAGAGACACAATGATTCTAGTCCCAGTCAATTTGTTTTATTGAAAAAACAAAAAAAACAAAAAATAAATAAAAAAAAACAACTGAAATGTTAGACATACTATTTTCATGTCTTTCTATTTGTATCAATAGGTACTTTTTGCTTAACTTACGAACGTTGAATGCAAATTAACTTTATTGAAAAAAGAAAATAACGTCATTAATTTGGGGGAACATGTGGCTGATTATATGAAGAAGTTATATTCCAGTATTTTTGTTTAACATATTAACTCACGAGAAAATGTTCGTACATTTATCATCTACTATTAATTAATTTTTGATGATTAGTCTAAAACATTCAATACAACCATTAAAAAGTAGTTCCCATCGTCGGGTATCGAACTCCCGATCGCCGGGTGCCCGCACCGAATCAAAAATACGAGGCGGTTTAGTCAACTAGGCTATAATGGATCCACGTGGGTGAGAGTAAAAATAGCATACAGAAGACTCGGGCAATGGGCGGGACTTATCACAAGAGACCTTGACTGCTTTTGGGTGAAGCGCATTGCTGTTTTGCTGTAGGAGCCATGGTTCGCACTGTTTTAATGCGTCTGGAGGTTCATGCCAGCACGCATTCCGATCGCGGCAGTTGAGCTAAGGCAATATTTGCGTATCCATGAATTAAATCAATCAATCGAGCTCTGATTTTGACTTCTTTATCCGTAACGAGTCCTCCAGAACAATTTTCCACCTTGTACGATGGTTATTATTTCTTTACTTCTATTTTTCAAATTTGAGGTGGGATAATGGCGGCTTCTCAAGAACACCGAGGTAGGCGATCTTTTGCACCAACGAACAGAAAACTGATGGCGAAAAATAACCAATCAGAACCTCCCAAAAAAAAGAATTTGCCTAAAAACGGAACTTCGTGGTTCTGCGCAGATTTACCAGTCAGACACGACATCTCAAGATGGAAAAAAACTCGCTGAAAGCGAATTTTAGCAATCAACACAACTTGACGTAGAGACATGATTGGCTAAAAAATACAACGGTTTTTGATACATCGGAAAATCAACCAAAAATCGGAGACCGGGCGAAACGCTCAAGGTCGCAGAGGTATAGGGAATCCCATAGCGAAAGCAACGGAACGATTCTAATATCATGGGGTAGAGTCCC
The DNA here is from genome assembly GCF_918797505.1 of Bemisia tabaci. Lineage (NCBI taxonomy): Eukaryota > Metazoa > Arthropoda > Insecta > Hemiptera > Aleyrodidae > Bemisia > Bemisia tabaci. The sequence continues at coordinate 45,999,788 of NC_092800.1, read as the reverse complement.
TTTATACCCAGAGTTACGACAACTCACTTTTGGTTGGGCCAGGATTGGGCTGAAAGTGGCCTAAAAAAAAATCCAATTCTGATTGGTTCTCGCTCATGGAGGCCGAAACTAGTGCACCAAGATGGCGGTACCTCGTATGTGAACAAGAATAATGAAAATATTACCTAATTGTGGTTTATCAAGAGTAAATTGTTATTGCCATCGGTCCAAAATGAAAATAGATTAAGAAATTATTCACAAACCAATCTCATTTTCTTTTTAATTGATCAATTTGTTGATGTTGTTGTTTCTGTGTGACAGACATCGCAGGATTCCTGATCCTTATCCCCCAATATCGTTCGTTTGAGTGCACTAGTTTCGGCCTCCATGGCCAGCCAAGGTCGGCTGCCAGTCAGCTGATAATCGAGTTGTCGTTACTCTGGGTATAAAGGGACTCTATCATGGGGAACTCCGTTCCCATGACAAAACACCTAAAAAGTTCACCTATACGGCAAAAACGACCCTGCTCAAACGGGCAAAATCCTAGGTTACCAATAAATTAGCAACGTTGCCAAACGTTAGGAAACTGGACAACTTGGGCTCGGGTTAGTATCCTCGCCAAATGAGTGCCGTCCATTCTCCCCGTTGCAGAGAGTAACAAACAATTTCTCGTGGTCGATCAATTAAATATTTCACGGCGCGCGGTGCGGTGTTAACTTGCGGAGCAGGAAATTCTTGTCGGCGTTTCGTGACTTCCAGATCACTCAGCGGTGTTGGCTCGACCCGCAAAACCCCCTCCCCATCCCCCCGCTCCCGACTAGCCCCCCGTCTCCCCCGCTCGGGCGAGGGGGGGGGGGGGGGGGCTATGTACACCTCCTCCATGTCACAGGTGTCGCTTTGTTTTGATTTACACCTGTTGAATATGAATGCTACGGCCGGGTTAATTACGTTTGATGCCCGCCAAAGGTTGCGATATCGGGTTTAAAAGTTTACTTATATCATAGGTGTGATGTAAAGAGATGCGTTGTGAGCTGGCGTTTGATTGGACAGCGTTGCCGATATCGATCCTGGGAGCAACATTTTAGAGACTCGACACATTTCTCGCACTCCTGTATTTCTTTTCGGCGATTTCTCCCGGGTTCTTGAGTGGTCGAACTGGTGGACGATGTATCGCATCGATTTAGTAAAAAAATTGAACAGATTTTGCATTTCAGCCAAAAAAAAAAAAAGAAAATAGCCCCTGAGCATGAGCCTCCAGAATCATTCTCAGCCAAAAAATTGGCGAAATTATGAGAAATGATGAAATCTTTTTGGAAAAATCGTTACATTCGATACAGTAATCAACCTCTGCATCGACACTACCTTTTTACCTTAAAAGAATCTTGCTTTCATTTCTCTGAATTTTGCTGATATTTAGGTTGAGAATCAGGGTAGCGAAATTTCATAAAAAATAAAATCTTGAAATTTCACGTGAGATATTTCATGAAATTTCAGAAATGTATGAAAGACATTGAAAAATACCGGTTCCTTCTCATGTTCCGCAAAATGTTCGATTGTGACTTTCTTCTGTTTTTGTGTGTTTCAGTGCGGGTTGCATACTCTAGTCCCTAAAAAATATGAAATATTTCACAGCCTCGTGAAATTTCATGAAATGTATCACAGAAATTTCCAATCTATCATTTCTTTCTTACGTTTCATGCCACCCTGTTGAGAATGATAGATACTTTAGGCTCATGCGCAAGGGTTATCGTCCTTCGAAATCCGCTGAAGTTTTTTTTACTAAATCAGTGCGATTGATCGCAAGTAAGTTTGACCATGTCAGAACTCGGAACGAATTATTAAAAGTTACTTGATTACAAAAATATAATACTGCATACTGCGTGCTCATTTTCACCAATTCGCCTTCAATACTAAAGTAGGCAATGTGAGCGGCTTAGGAGCAGTTATAGCTGCATGCAGTAATATTGCGAAGTTCATTCGCCCTAAAAATTGTGTGAAAGGACTACTATCAACTAACAGTGCACCGTTTCACACTCATTCTAACCAGTTCGCCTTCAGTGCTGAAATAGGCAATGTAAGCAGCTTGGGAGCAGTACTGGTTGGTTGGAGTAATGTGGCCATGTTCATATTTTTTAAAGTAAAAACACAGTGAATATGTGATTTATCGAGGTAGAAAGGAATTTTGACGGTGGAAATCTTAAACTATACGTATCTCGTTTGCGATATTTAAAAATCTCCGGCCCTGTTCTATCAACAAATCAAAATCATTCCTCGCACTTTTTACAGGGAGGAAAGATCCTAGAATTTTTCAAAAATTGAAATTGGGAAGATTTCCATTTTAAAAATTCAGAATGACAGGAAGTCTACAACGTCGAAAACCGAGATACTTGGTTGGCGAGTTGCGCCGTCGATTTGTCCGCACGCCTATGGAAAACCACATCATTAATCTACATTTGATGAGTTTTTTGTAAGTTTGAACTTTAGTGTAAAAATTTTTGTTTAGAATTTTTGAAAGTATAACTTTGCAGAAATTATTATTCACTGAAATAAAACTTTACAAAATCACACCATTTTATATTTTATAATGTTGTTAATTACAGGGAGAATTGAATCAGTGAGAACGAGAACACACCAACTCGATAACTCGAAAATGTTACATTTTCATTGAAGACAGTCAGTTTTTATACAGGTCATTGAAGTTAGCGCATCTGTTCCATCTTAGACCTTTAAAATGCTCCGTAATACTTGTCTTTCGGCACCAAAAATCTTTTTCTTGGACTACATTCTTCATCTACTGTGCAGTTTTGTGTATGTCTTGATTATTTTCATTTTTTCGAGTTGGTGTGTTTTCGTTCTCACTGATTCAATTATTGGCTGGTTTGGAATATGGTACCGGTGAATAACTTTTTATTTGACCTTTCGGTACCGATATGAATAACCACTTCGTATATTTATTGATGACGTACTGATGACGTATCGGTCTGAAATTTGAAATAACGTCAATGAGATGCATTTATGTTGGCGATTTTGTTGGGTTTAACAACTCATCTCTAATGGTGGCTCCTCTGACGTAAGGGCGTATCCCTATTTCCGCATGAGCCTTGGAAAACGTAGAGATGTATGGAGCAAAGGGCCTACGTAGAAATCAAGATACGCCCTTGCGTCAGAGGAGCGACGTAGTGTGCACGTACGCGGACGTCCAGAGCGCAAAAATCAAGCTGCCAATACTGCCGTACTGAAAAAGAACGCCGTATGAACATCAGAGATTGGCCAAATTTCCTTCAATAAAATGTTTATTATTGAGGAAAGTTATACATATTTTTCCTTAAAAATTTCAGGAACTTTAGGTGGAATTGCAAACAACATTATCTGAAAAATTGGAAGAAAAATATTCCTACGTTTACCCGGAAATTCGTGTTTTATAAAGGGAAATTTGGCAACGCCTGAAGATTCATACGGCGTTTTTCCTTAGCACGGCAGAGTATTCGCCCTCTCCTCCGGTCAAGCATTGGCATAAGCGGATAAACTTCCGATGATTTTCCCGTTCGACTGAGCGATGGCTGATAAGCCGGCGCACAGTGAGGCATCCTTATGGACGATGCGGACAAAAATCGGTAAAGGACACTCAAATTTAAATAATGAAGATAGTAGCACTGACATAGGAAGACCCTTTGACACTATCAAAGTAAAACACTCCAGGAATAAGAAAATGTTAAATCTCAGGTTTTTTTGCAAATTTTTCGAGAAACGATCATTTGAAGTTGGCAACCTCAAATCAGCCCTATGTTAACAATGTAAAAGCAACGTGAAACACCCAAAATTTAACTGCAAATATCTCTGATAGTCGCAAGAATCTTTTTGGTAGAATTGAATTTGGATATCTGAGGATTAAGAAAATATCAACCACCCAGAGCATTTTGCGTTTCAAGCGAGAAATCTTCATTTGAAGTTGTCGTCATTTTCCTGTATATTTCAAAGGACCAGGGATTCTCGACTCATATTCCGCCCACTTTCCATCCAGATTTGAACTAACTTCAGGCGCAAAATTTGAAAATTAATCATCATTGTGAGTCAGGGATATCTTTAAAATGACAAACGCACAAAAGAATAGTCAAATGTCCAGTTGTCAATTTTTGATTTTCGCCCACGGAGGGTCGCACTGTGCGGCGTCGCCAATCCCCATCGCGAAAACCCACCCTCCTCACCCCCACCCTCCTCACCCCCACCCCGCGACGTTCGATAGAATAATAATCGGCAACGCATGGATAAGCTGTCCTAAAGCACAACAATGAAGCTCCTCTTGATAACATCTCCGCTCCGACTTCGCCTCACGAGTCGTGACTGTCGACGTTGCTTGACGACCAACGGGTCCCTCAATTTCCCCGTGGAAATGCCAGGTTTTTTCCCGAGAGTCTGGCAACAGCGCTCGTTGTTAACACTGGCGCTCGCTCCTCAACGAGGCGAGGCGGATTGCGAAGCCGCCTTTTCACAGGGCGCGGGTGGCGCCAAATTCGTCGCGCAAAAAATTGGCGTCGGAGACACAACGTGTGAACTCCTTACATGCAGAATTAGACACAATGCTTATACAACTAAGATAAGGATAAAACAAACCGAAACACGCTTGAAACTATTCAAATTAAAATACTATTGTAATTCATCGAATGCGTTGATTGGTTCATGTTCATAAGTTTATGGACACACACAAGCAACAGAGAAACCTGTGTCTTATTTACGTGAATTTTCAGTGCGGTATATAGACGTATTTCTACCAAACAGAACCATATGCAGGAGGGCAAGATGGGGTGTGCTCGTTATTCGAGGGCCGTAAGAATGAATGGGAATCGGGACGCGCCAGTGACGTCAGCGGCTACGATCCAAGGCATTAACTCATGAACCCTCTCCACAACGCTCCAGACACATACCCACGGCTCATGAGTCCCGCAAAGAGTTGGCGCATAGTTCAGTTTGGCAGAATGTAAAATCTCGCTTTTCCAATTCAGCAAACAGAACCATGTGCCAACTACATGTAGGACTCATGAGCCGTGAGAGAGGGTTCATGAGTTAATACCTCGGATCGTCGTTTCACGGCTTCATCGTCACCGCTGACGTCACTAATGCAATGTGATTCCCATTCACGCTTACGGCCCTCAACCTACGAGCATAGCTTATCTATCCCACATGAACGCACATATAATTCTGCTTGGTAGAAATACGCCCATACGTAGGGCTGCAACAAATCCCATTTGCGTCCTCAGCCCTAGACCGTTGGTTGTGGGCGTAAAAAAGTTGGATAACGCCATTTTACCTAGCCGTCTTGTGTCTCCGACGTAAACTCGTCTTTCCCGTGCGACATCGCGACAAGCGCTGGCAATGGAAATGGAGCTTTCGCTTTCTACGGGGATTTGCGCTTTAAGTAATGCTAGATACTTAATATTTCTCCAGAAACACGATTATTAAGACGGTGCCACTGGTTTTTTTTCGAAATGAACCCTCAACCTATGAAAAAATCTCTCAATGTCTAGACTGTGATGGAGGGAATCCCGTACACCATGAGAGTCCAACTCTATATCTATATTCTACATACAAGGAGCAGATACACTAACACTATTAACAAGGTGTGGAGGCTCTAACGATTCAGCCGTAGTAAGTCTGCTAACGCAGATGCCAAATTTCATGATACTTCAAAATGAAAGTTGAAATTTTTTTTGAAAATTCTGCTTTAGACTTGGTTTGGCATGAAACCTAAAAAAGAGTAAAATCTTAAAATTGAATTTAAAAAAAAGAAGAAAAAATCACGAGCCAAATTGTAAACTTTCTTATCGAATTCTAGAATAATTTTTCCGGGTTGCATAGTCAACCCATGAAAAATGGTTGACATTTCTTGGACAATGAAATGTCACTTTTTAACGAAATCGAATGTCATTCTGCATCTCTGCCGGCGAAAAGATTTACTTCTTGTATGCGTGGAGAGTTTGACTAGACACAGAGGTAAACTGAACCCTCTCATAACTTTAAGGAACCACTGAATTATGTCCTCAACTTGAAAGGTCTTTTAAAAACTTGAGAGTTCGTTTCTGAGAAATCTAGTGGCGTCAATGTGTTTCTCCTGAAATTTTATGTAAAATTGTTCATCTTTCGCGCAAATCCCAGTAGCATGCACAAGCTCCATTCCTTTATCAGTGACTGGTCAAGTGGTCAATGGCGATTCGCGCGATTGACTTCTTGCCGCCCGCGTTCTGTGGAAACGTGGCTTAAGCGCGGCGCTTGAGGAATATCTTGGTCTGTGTTTAATGAGCACCGGCTCGCGGGACGGGACGATCAAGCCATGAGCATGAGCCCTTACAGATTGAGGTGACTTCATCGCGAACCTTTTTTCATCGATTGCAAAGACAAAATATTACAAGGAGCCTCCTCCCACACAATATTTTAGTGAACATAAAAACATGCCATGAGTTGACTCACCACATTGTCGAGGTAATTTGAGAATGAGAATATTTGAAAATGCTGTTTCCTTATTACCTGGAACAGAATCAAAGACAAAAACCGTAAAGAAAATTGGATATTGCAGGAAAGTTGATGGGTGTTAAGCATAAGAGTAAACATTTTCGAAAATAGTAACTTACAGATCATTTGAAGCAAACTAAAATTCAACACTAAGCTATTGAGAGAAATGATATTACAAAGCCCGTCTGCGTATTATTTGGAAAATTAACTACATTTAACTGGAAAATTAACTCAATTTTTTACAACTAGCTCTGAACGGTTTAATTTTGTCAAATTTTCGAGTTCGATAAAAGGTTTTCTGTGTCGACAATGTAAATTGTGCCTTCAATTTTGCTGGATAGGCAATAATGTCAAAAGAGGAACACGATCGAATTATATATTGACAGATTGATGCTTTAATTAAGAAAATAGATGAAGTGTCAACCAGCTTGTAGTTGCGCCCACTGAAGTTCGCCTTCAATTGAGATGGATTGGCAACAAACCAACCGGGAAGCACGAATAGTTATCTGTTCGAGATACATACATGTATCTTGCTGTCTGCTCGGACTAAACCTACGGATGATTTGAATTTCATTTTCCAACAATGAACCACTATTTCTGACACATCCATAAAATCACCTACCTAAAATCGGAAAAAATGGCACGCTTGCTGTTTTGAAGATGGATCAAGAAGAGTTGTTTCTCATCGTTAAATTAATTTAGTCCATTTGTACCTTTTGTCCGAGAGGACCGTTTATAAAATATATAACACTAAATTTCGGCTTTTCCAAATGGAAAGAACGTAAAAGGCTCGAATCTGACCTTTGGCACATCAAACGCATCGCTACAATCGAAAAGAAAAAATTCGTGAGATTCGGCGCAGTAGATTTTCATGTCTCACCGTTACAAAAAAATTGCATATTTTTTTAATTCTATAGATGAAAGGTTGGTGGGACAAACTTTCTATTCAACCTGCTCAACGCAACACAGCATTACCGAAAGAATCGCACGGTCTCTAAGATATTTTCCTCTGGCCTCAATCTTGCTAGCGAAATAAAAATCTTAATTGAATTTGATAGTAGAAAATAGTGGGCTTGCGGGCGTTTGAGACTGACCTACGATAGTGCGCCACTGATAATACGTCACTTCGTTGATAAACTGCGAGTTAGAACACTAGAAAAACCCCCCAGGTGCGAGGAGTGAGGATCGTATCATACTAATTGCCGAGTAAACGGAGAATGACGTCATTAAATTTACCACGTAAGACGTAAGCGCATACTGAGAGTACTGTCATGCTACGTGGGAAAGAAGTTGAAATTACGGATGATACGAAATTTTTCCTGATCGAAAATTAGTTTTCTCGAAAACTTGTAAGTTTGTTTCGTCGACTTCATTTGCAGAATTTTATTCGTTATGCAATATAAGGCATCTAAAAGTTTTGAGGAAAAATTAATTATTTTAATTGTGGAGTGAATTCGGCAAATTTTAAATGGATCGCAGTTAGCAAAAAGGAACCAGCGCGATTAGAGTGTTTTCAAAATCGTGCAATTTCTTCTTTTCTTTTTAAAATACTTAATATATGTACAGTATTAAAATTTACACAATTTTTTCCTTTAAAATAAACAATTTTTTGGTGGGAAGCAAAAACTATTTACGATTCTGTGAGATTTTTCAGGTAATTATGAAGAAGCAACATTTTTACAACACTGTAATTGCGCTGGTTCCTTTTTGCTAAATGCAGTCCAAATGTTCATAGAGCCCACGCCAAATAAGTTTACGCACTTTTAGACTGCAACACAAGATCTGCCATCTTTATTATTGCATTTACTTTACATTTAAAAGCGGCGTAAGACGATCTCCTGTCGCAGTCTAGAGGTGCTTAAACTTATTTGGCGTCGACCCTACCTGTGCCTCAAATTAGGGCAGAATTTTTCACCTTGGAGGTGGTGAATGACATTATTTTACGCGAGACACGAAATTCCGAAAATTCTTAGGAAATTTCCTAAAAATTACAATTTTCTACGCTACATCAATTAAACAGGTATTAAATTTCATAGACAAAGCTATCGGCAAAGAGAACAGAGGGAAAATTGAGTGATCCTGATGGTGAAGCGGATGGTTGCAGTGGACAACCCTGGTAAAAATTGGCAGTAGAATCTGTGTTCCAAAATACCATAGACCTACAGCCGGCTGTAAGATTTCCAATAGCTTCTATAGCCGGCAACACAATTTCTTATAGCCTTTTATAGCCGATGGCGATTAAACAACAGCCTAGCGATAAAGTGTATGCTAAACGTTACTAATTACGGATGCTAGGACTTAGTGAGTTTTTGGACTACCGCTCTCTTTTTGGGCCGCAGTATCTTGATTTAATTTGCAAGGAAAGCTCCGTACTTTTGAAGGATGCCTGCCATTCCTAATATGTTGGAGCGCTTTCAATTTCGTATGATACTGTGCAATACCTCTCGGTGTGAAATAGTTGCTTCAAGCGCCGCGGTACGCTGCGGCGCGGCGCGGCAGCCAGCGCTGAACGCGCATTGGCGCCTACAAACCTAACAGGGATACTTCACGCATTGCGCAATGCGTGAAGTATCCCTGTTAGGTTTGTAGGCGCCAGTGCGTCGCCGCTCCGCTTTGTGTTAGGCTCTAATATTTAATCTCGCGGAGTCAGCGTTTTTCAACTCATGACTTTGAAATGTTTGCACACTCTGTATGGATTATTCTCATTTTAATTGATGAAAAAAAATATGTAGTAAAGGAAAATATAATGTGGGTTTTGTAAATATTACGGTGATTCCGTACAAACTTAAGGATTTACAAAGCACAAGAATTCCTACACAATTTCTTATAGCCTTTTATAACCGATGGCGAAAAAGCAACAACCAGGCGATAAAGTGTAAAGCCCGGCGATAGGAACTATATCCCGGCTGTATAATTTTTTATCGCTTCGTGTAGCCCGGCTATATGATTTTTTCCACTTTCTACAGCCAGCTATATGATTTTCTATCGCCCTCTTCAGTCGGCTATAAGAACTCCTATGGTATTTTGAAACGCAGCTCCTATCGCCAATTTTTACCAGGGAAAGGAAGTATGTTATGGACTAACTAACAGCAACCTACGAGAGACCCTATAATTGGTATGGTAATTATTTTCCCTCTTAGTCTTAAAAAACTACCCGTTTCAACCAACAGGATCGCTTCATATTCCTTTGTCTATCACTTGTCTATCAATTTCGATAATCAGCCAAGAGACTGCCCGAAAAAACCTTAAAATATTTATGAATATGAATTGAGCACAGGTATCTGGAAAATGCCAAAGATTTCACGTACACTTTAAAAATCTCATGCAATTTTACAGGAAAAAACTGAATACATCTGTGCTGCTATTACAAGGAAAAACGCTGTATTAATAATCGAATTTTGCCAAATTTATTCTCAGAAAATACTTATTTTTGAGGTAAGTTATAAATGTTTCTCATTGAAATTCTCAGGCACTTTGGATCAAATTACCAACAAAATTCTTTGAAAATTCGGAGGAAAAATACTCACAAATTTGCCGGAAAATTCGTGATTTGTCAGAGGAAGATGGACGACGTCTGAAGGCTCATACGAAGTTTTTCCTTATAGGGCGGCAGTGTGTTACACTGCGAAAATGCTATGGCTTATAAACCAATTGGTGGTTCAAATGGAACACCACAAATAATAGTAAAGGCAACATGTAATGATAATAGCACATATACCTTAGTGATGGTATATACGAGATACCTTAGTATGGTTCACAGACCGGAAATCATACGAATACGACTACTCTTATCAGTGGTGTTCCATGTGAGCCACTAATGGATAATTTGCATGAGTCTGAAATTCGATGAATTCCGTGTTTGAATGGACACTACCAAGTGAGCTGAACACGAGGATACCCTTGGTTCATTTTAATAATTATTGGAGGAGATATGCGACAAAATGATCTAATCTGCTAAAATACACGCGTTTAAAGGGGAAATGCCGCTAGATAACGTCACTAGGCAACGCATTTTTTCACCTTTAAATCTATTTTTATACTATTTCCCAAATCAGAAAAAAAGTATGGAAAATACTGCAACATCAGCTTTTCAGGTACTTTCAGATGAAGCAATAAAAAATTTGCGTGCAAACTCTCCATTGGTTTATAAAGCCATAGATTTTTCTCCGAATGCAGCAATCGGGGAGGAAACCAGTGGCGAGGCGTGAATGATCGATTATCGATATTCCCCCATTTGAGCTGTGGTAAAGAATCGATTATTGGGGTGTTCACTGCGAACACCCTAATAATCGATCCTTTTCCATAGGTTTGAATGGCATATCAATCGATATATCGCAAAGCACGCCACGCCACTGGAGGAAACCCCCATTTTTTTATCAATGCGGCATCGTGGCTGGAAATTGTGATGGCAACGTGACACGGCGCGACTCGGGCAGCGACCGCCACCGACGACATCGCATCGTGGACGACAGAAGAATGGACCGAGTCCGACCGACTCGGAGTCGGAACCGGGTTCAGCCGGCTCTGAAAAAGGAGGAAGCGCGCTCCGCTCAAGCTCAAAGTCAACCCCGCGGATCGACCTGTTGCCGAAATCCCCCGCCTTCCTTCGCGCACTCACCACTCTCGAAGGGGGTTTCCCCCTCGATCTGGCAACCTCGCGAGCTTTCGACGGAGAGGCATTCGGCGGTGGTCGCCCCGATCCATTTCTCACGCTAGGAAAACGGTCTCATCGGGAAGCGAGAAGAGGAAAACCGGTTGCCGGGATCACTAAAAGCGCCGATTAAAAGCTCCGGCCCGCCCGCCCACCGACAAGGACGTTTCAAGGGAATCATGAGCTCGTGGTTTTTCCTTACACGGTATAGAAGTTCCCTGGAAAAGTTACATGATGCATGCATTTTTCGGTAAAAGGGCGTTTGAGACTTCCATTACTGCTAAGATTGTGCAACGTTGTTTTCTAGTAGGAAGAACAAGGGGTGTTCCAAAAGTACTGCAGGTTTTTTTTAAACGAACGGAAGCAGATATTAAAATGAAGTTTGCATAACGTTTTTATACTATAAACGTAACCATAAACGTTAGTTTAAGCTCCTTGGCAAAGTTACATAATTAAGGCATTTTTCGCTGTAAGGGCGTATGAGACTTCCAATGCTGCTAAGTTAATACAATGTAGTTTTCTACTTGTAGGTAAATTATCGGACAGTTCTGCTTTGAATTTTTCCCTGAATTTGCTCCAAGTTTTTCCTCACTATTGTAAGGAAGTAATAGGAGAACAACAAGGGGGAAAAGAGAAATAAGGCTAAAACACAAGAATAAAATCCGAGACATTTCCACTCAAGACTCAGGCTATTCAGCCAGTTTTTCTCGGATTTTGGCCACCAACATGTAGGTCTCAGGTTTTACCGTCGATATTTTTTGATGTTGAATTTATTTTCGACTGAAAATGATTGTTTTGAGTCGCTACGTCTCGAGTTTTATGCACAATCTTAGCAGCATTGCAAGCCTCATCCTCAAAAAGACTTGAGTGCTAGAGAAAGGGAGGCGAAAGAAACAATAAAAACCGTTTTAAATGACCCACCCTGAATCTTAGAGTATGGTGAAAATTTAAAGGGATTTATTAATTAATCACATAGTTGGGTATCTAGAAAGATTTTATTTTTACACTTAGTGAGGATTCTTTCTTGAATTTTTTAGATTAAATCGTACCGCGGATTTTACCTGAATTTTCAAAGAATACATTCACAATTAATTCAAAAATATCGTTTTTTTTGCGGGAAATCGGAGATTTCTGAATGAGTTCTTAAAGTGTAATTTCTTGCATGAAGTGAAATATTTCGTTCATAAAGAGCATACAATTATGGTCAGGATAACTGCAATTTCCGGTCATAAAAACCGGACTTTCTTTCGGACGGCGAAAGTTTTCTTTAGTCATACTAAGAATGTATTCTCCGCTCTAGTCTTTGCTTGCGTGAAATTAATGTCGGTTTTTATAACCGAGAATTTCGGTCACCTGGACCCAAAACTTCAATGTTTCATACAAGCCGGATCTCGTAGCCGAAGTTTTTCTCTCCGCACAGCGCGACGCAACAGAAGTTGTTTGAAAACCGCCAGAATGATAAAAACTTGATTCGACGCATAAAAAATTTGTTCCAATTTCATTGTAACGATTTTGCGGCCGGTTGAGCGGCTGGGATATTTTTATTGGGCACCGATTTCAATTCTTGCGGAACGGGAGAGTGTGATCGTCGAAATGAGGACCATTTAAAACGCGGAATTCGCGCTCGCCTCGCCTACGAAAAACCCCCCGAAGTTGCTTTATTGCCACGCCGCACAAGTGAACGAACCGTAGGGAAAAGTTGGACATGGTGTTATTAAACAAAAGTGCAATTTTCAACGTTTATTTTCTCAAAATTTAAAACATGTCTTGTAGAAAATTTTACGATAAAACCAATGAAACCACATTCAAACCTCTGCGTTTTATATTAACGAAAGATATGAGCATTTTAAGTTTCAACATTATGTTCGACTTCTCTCGTTGATTCGCTCCACAGTGCGCCGATTTTTTGGAGATGATTTACCGTGAAACGGAAGACAATTGGAAGCATTTAATGAAAAAGACTTTCACTAATTGTGAATTGGACCCTGAGACTCGTGAAAACACATGCATAATAGGGCCCATGTTACAATCCAAATAGTTCCTTTGGATTTAAATACTTCCAATTGAGAGACCAGATACGACTCCCAAATAACTATACTGCTAGGCTGAGGATAAATACCGTATGAGCATTGCGACGTTGGTATATTCCCTCCTATAGAAAATCCCTTTAAAAATAAAGTTATGTATCTTTCTCCTTAAAATTTTCAAATACTATAGATCAAATTTCGGACTAAATTCTCTAAAAAAATTGTCGGAAAATATATGCAGGTCTACCTTGAAGATTGGTTTTTATTGAAAGAAACTGGGTAATATTAGGAGGCTCATACGCTATTCTTCCTTAGCATCGGGGAATATGATACCCTTCGCGACGAAATCTATAAAAATTCGGTCTCGCAGTTATAATTTTAATAAGCGAGCTGAACGACGCCGCGTCAGTTCGTCTGATGGATATCTCCTCATTCGACGAACACCGAGAGTTTATAAAGGACGATGTTGGTGAGGAAACTGTAATATAGAGGATTCAACTCAGGTCGGAATTTCGAGCCGTTTTTCGACGCACTCAGCATTGGTTCATCTGAATCATAAAATGATAAGAGAGAAGAAACATTACGAGAATCAAAGAAATTTAGAAAAAACTTGACTCTATTATTTGACCGAGAATTTGACTACATTTTAACAATAAGAAAGTACTATTTCTAGTTACTTTGGAAAATAATTTTTAATTCACTGGTATCCCTAGACAGATAGGTGCTTTTAGAGAGGTCGATTGGAGACCGTCTACGGGAGAAGGAACCTTGGGGCTGGAAAACTTAAAATTGAGAGAATATAATCAGAACACCGAGGATTGCCTCACGAGAATTCTGGTTCCTAATTATGTTGCTTGGAAGCAACATAATGAGGTTCAATTTTTCGTTCGAGAGACGCATTTTGAGGAAAAAACCAAGGAAATTTCTAATTTACTAGAGTCCACGTCAAATAGGTTCACGCACTCTTAGAGTAAAACGAAAGATCCGCAATAGTACTTCTTGGATTTACTTTTAATGCTGGATGGAAAACAGCAAATCTCTCTTCTGCACGTAAGTGTAACACAAAATAAAAGTACATACTCATTTGGCGTGACCTCTACCATCGGGCACGAAACCTCAGGATCTTCCTGGAAATGTTTCAAATTTAGAAAATGAGGAAAAGTTACCTGGTCTCCTTTTTTTACTTTCGCTTAGGTGTAATTTTTTACAAAAGTTGCATAAAAAATCGAAAATTATTGATTGATTGATTTAGATCCAAATTCATGATATGTTTCACGATACATTGATATGTTTTACAATCACCCCATAACAAATGAATCCAAATGATTTGAATAGGCCTCATGAGTAAAAGTGACGGACGCAACATTTTGTCTATTATCAGGTGCAGTATCTGCTGTAACTCAGGCAAGGACGCGAGGAATACCAACCATTATCATCAAAACCCAAAATGAGAAAAAAAAATAAACGCTCTGCGATACACTGAAAAAAAATCGATTGCTGAAAACGGACGAGAGTTTATGAGCTATTAATTTTACTACTTCCACAATTCAGGAAAAACACGCTTGGAGAGAGGAGGGTGGATGTGATAACTTGTGAACTTTGAGAGGAAAAAAAAGTGTCGCCCTATTGGGCCAACTTTTAAAAACGTTCATAACTCCAGGGAGAATAGTATGAGGAGGATCCCTCCAGTTGTTTGCGTCTATTTTCACGAGACGGGGTGAAGAGAGGGGTAGAAATGGAAAGGCTTGCAAGGGTGGGTTTGGTAAAATAAGGGTGAAAAAAATAACCGAGGACCACTTGATTTGCGCGATACTCCCGCGGCTGGAAAAAAATGAAGCTTCAACTTTTCTTTGTCGAGTGAAGTTGCTCCTCTGATGCGGAATCAAAAAGTCTCGGAGGTTTGTGATTAGGTTTTGTTTTAGGCTGCACTATTAGAAATCTCGGTGCGAAATCCGGAATGCATTAAATTCCGGAGCCTATTTTGCCCCAAAAAACTGGAGGGATATGACTTTCAGAATGTCTACATACCGATAACAGAGATTTAAGTCTAGATTTTCCTGATATTTTTCTCATTTATCCTGATTTTCTGCGCAAATTAACACACACTTGTTTGATTCTACAAACCCACACATTTAGTGAATTGAATCAAATGTTTCACTTTTGCACGAGATAAACTGCATATAGTTAAGATAAATGCTTGACGCACACGGAATCTTTTGATCGATGGCTAATTATCCTAATTTTCCTTGATGAAATCAAATATTTTCCAGATTATACTCGGTGTAGAGTAGGACACTCTGTATAGGCGGAATCTGCCCTTTTAGGGAGTGAACTTAGCACTCAAAGAAGATTCAACTGCACTCCGGAGCGATTCAATCCAACAGCGTATCTCTATTTTTACGTGAGATCTGAGAAGCATATAGAGTTGCATTGATAATGGGGTTCAGCTTCAAAAATATTTAAGCGCCCCTACGTCAGAGGAGCGACAATTTGTATCACTCCAGTTTTTTTCGGGCGAAACAAGCTCCGGAATGAAATGTACATCGGATATAGCTTTCAGCATTCTGACAGTATGTTCATATGTCAAAATACTGACGTAGTAACTGCAATTTCTTTCACTTTGAGAAACGAACGCGTAAACTCAAACGGATAGGAAGGATAGCGTCTTGATTCGTTCGATAAAATTAAAATTCTAAAAGTGTTAAAGAAGAGTCGAGCATACTTGTAATTTCCGCTCGTATACTGTACGACTGATAGAAAAAAACATTGCACAAAAAAAAGAGAAATAACCTTCCGCTACGGTCAATGGGTCAATATGCTCGTTTGCTCAGTTGTGTTATTACTTTTTGTTCAACTGATTGTAGGTGTTAATAAAGAGTTATGTAACCACTCTGAAATATCCTATGCTTAATTACTTAATTCCTCTTCTCTGCACCCACACTTCGAAGAAAGAATACAATTCTGATGCTCTTCCGCCACTCATCAAAAATTTATCAATTAGATGCCCTCAATTTATACTGCTCGACGGTTCGATATTTATAGAAAAAATTAAAAAAAGAAAGCGGACAGAAAAACACAACTAAATTGGCAGTTTTTATCAAAACGAACATTTACATCGTTCAGTATTACAGCTGATATGTTCATTAATGCTCTAACGAATATTCATATCGACTGCTGAGATTGCAAAATGAGTCGTTCCAGCGGTCTGATTCTTGAAATTGATAGACAAAGCAATAGACAAAGAAGACTAAAAGGATATAGAAGAATCCTATTGTTGGAAGCGAGTGGTTGCAATGGATAAAGGAGGTAGGTGATAGACTAACTAACGGCAACTCACAAGGGACCCTTTATTTATTCCATCATGTTCTCTCTTAGTCTATTAGAACCACCGATAGGATCGCTCCATACTCATTATGTCCTCTTTGTCTATCGATTTGTCTATCAATTTCAACAATCACCCCGCTGAAACAGCTCCTTTCCCTAGGAAGCCCCATTTGCTGCACATTAAAATTAAGGGAAGTTTGGGGAAACCCTCAAAATAGCATCACAAAAAAGACAACCCCGAGTAAAATTCAGCGGTGAAACTGGAGGATCAAATTGATTGGACACGGCGAAATGTACAAAAACGGAGGAAAAAATTATTTGAGTTTTAGAAACTTTAAGGTACGCGCGGACGTGTCTTGTAGTTTTGTTAGTGATGAATCATTGCAACCTTTCAAGGGCCCATTACCAAAGTTATTTTCAGTCGAGGTTTGCAAAAATTGTCCATTTCATGATGCTATGTCAAGGATCTCCTTGAACATAAGCCCCCCCCCCCCCCTTTCCGGAAAAGAGCTGTTTACGGAACGACTTTGATTACGGCCCCACGAGTCCCATGAAAGGTATAAACCTTGTAGACCAATCAGAATGAAGCAAAGGCATGACACAATTCTCCCTGTAAGGTGCTCTGGCGTTCGTAGTACCACCATACAAGCTCTGAAACATATTCCACCTCCAGCTCCCTACAGGCTGCATGCACTTGAGACGACGGATACACCAACATCCTCCTTGGCTCCCGGGTGCGGATGACATCATAATCGCGCAGATTCCTTGCGAGATCCCCCTCCGTGCGTAGGCGGGCGGGTGGGGGGGGGTGGGGGAGCGGGGGCGGCCGGTGAAAAATGCGCTTGTTGACATTAGACAAAAGGCTCACGTATTCGGCGACAAGAAGCAGGAGCGGCGCGGAATGCACTAAATACACTAATCGGTTATTAACGTCTGATGGCACACCATTACGGGTAATAGCCAGGTGCAGCTAGGCAGAGTGCGCATCGCGCGCTGCACCGCTTTGCTGCCAAATCGCGACCAAAGACGATATATTCAGAGGCTTAGGGTAGTATAGTCCTCCTCAAGCAGTTCCTTTCGGTACGAGGCCCCATTTTGTTTACATCATGATGAAGGGAGCTTCAGCAAGCCCGCAAAGTAACATCATAAAAAGGGACAATATTTTTTTCGACCTCGTAAAAAATTCAGCAGAATAAATTTAGGAATGCTGCCATGCAGAGGGTCAAAATGATTTGCGAATACAAAAAAAAATTATGAAAAATACTGAGAAATCAGCTCTTTAAGCACTTTCAGATGAAGCAATAAAACATTTGCATGCAAATTCTCCATTCGGAAACGAAATGATCCCCAATCGGTAAAAGAAAAGATTACCGGTTTCTGGAACAGATTCCCTGACTTTCCCTATGAATTTTCGTTCCCTGATGAATCCCGGATTTCCCGTTCTATAGACCATGGCTTTCACCGATTCCAAAAGCGCATCATGTTCTGTCGCGAAAATTCGGCTAAAATTGGCAAGAACGTCGAGTCGTACTTGAACGGGAGTACGTACGCGACTCCCCTCCCTCTCCCCTCCCCCTCCCCCGCGGTCGTCGTGCAGGACATTTATGGCCGAATCTTCGCGTTGGACTGCGTTTGTGTTTACGCGAACGGTCAAACCCATTTGCCCGACCAGGAAGTCGTCCAACAAACGCGCAGTTCGCGGTCGCGTTCTTTTCGCGCCAGGCAAGTTCACCGCGCTCGGTCCATGTTGAAACCGAACATGGTCCTTACCTCATGAACCCTGGGATACGTGCATTTTTACGGAGCTTGAAACTCATAAAAAAAGTCTTGTTAGCCTGCAATTGACCGATTCAACCGTGAGCATGCTTGAGTCCGGTCGATGCACTTGTTGACGAACCGAAATATTCCTGGGACTCCGCACAGTCCTACCGTTCATAGCAAGAAATGCCGTAACTCCATTGCGAATTTTGTATTTTACTTCCACACATGCTGCTCTAATACAAGAAAATCCAAGTTTGACAAGGCTTCATTTCTTCAATTTTGAGTTTTTAAGGGTATGCCAAAATCGACTCGAAAAAATGAAGGATGAATATTTGCTAGTTTTCTTGTAAAATAGTATTTCCTCAGAAAAAAATCGAAAAAATGTCGAATGGAGATACGGTGTTTTTTGGAGATACGGTGATACGGAGAATGGAGCTTTTGCATGTGTCAGAAATTTGCCTTTAAGTACTGATTCCTATGTAGAATTTCGCAAGAAACACGATGGTGCAACTGGTTTTTCATTGTAATCATCGCCAAAGCTCAAAGAAATCTCTCAAAGTTGAGGCGGTAATGGAGGGGATATCTCACGCTACCGTGAAAGTCCACCTCTACATCTATCAAATTTTCTATTCAAAGATAGGGAGCGAATGCATTAACAAGGTTCCCACTGTGTTTCGTGAGAGCTGAAAACATGCCAACCCTGCTAGTGTGTTTGCTCCCTATCTTCGAATAGTATAGAGAATTTGACTAGATATAGCGATGACCTTTCAGGGTAGCGTGGGATATCTCTTCCATTACCGCCTCAACTTCGAGAGCTTTCTTTGAGCTTTGGAGTCAATTTCAGAGAAAAGCAGTGGCACCATCGTGTTTCTCGCAAAATTTTACGTTAGAAAAAACATAAATCTCAAACCCCTCGCACATGCAAGAGCTCAATTTTAAACTTCACTGAGTGTGAGTGGTAAGTATAGCTAATTGGTCGTTCGCCTTCAGTTTTCAGTGTAAGCAATACGAATCCCCCGTGGCTGAATAGTTGTAACATTCTCAGATGTCACAATTTCTCTAGGGAGAAGTTGGAACAGACATCACCGAGCGTGGAACGAGCGGTGACTTCAACTTATCGTCATTTGCCTCAATTCAGTGTAGACAACACAAGCTTCTACGTGGTCGAACAGTTGTATTACTCTCAGATGTCGAAATGGAGATGTTGCATGTGTGAGGATACTCCTCATACTCCATTTACCAAAAAATGCCTCAATTGGGACTAGTACTACTGGCGCAGGAGTACCAAAATTTTAAGGGATTATCCCTAACACTTTTTTTACCGGGTCTCAATTTTTCTAAAAGAAACTGCGCTCATGCCCCATGTCCTCGCAACCCCTGGAACGTGGATTTATCGGCGACTTTTGACGTGATCACTGAATACGTTGCGGGCAACGGCGCGCCGCGGCGGGGCGGCGTGGTGAGCGAGTGGCAGAGTATCTGATCGGGGGCCGAGATGGGCAGCGCATGCGTAGAGCGTTAACGGGCGCTTTATTTAACGTCCAATTATTGGGTCGGAGATGGGGAAGCCGCAGTCGCCCGACTTGGGCGTCTACGATTGGTGCGCCAACCGCACAGATCCGTCACAACCGCGACCTCTTCCTCCTAACCTAACCTCCCGTTTTCCCCGGTGGCGCCACGTGGACCGATTACCCGTGACGTCACATAGTATTGAATCACTTCCCCTGAAATTGTGTACTTCTGTAGTCGAAACTAAAGAGTATCTGTACAGAAAAAGAGCGGGCATGACGAAATATCGTCACCTTCCGGCCGAAGTATCACAAGTGCCATGCGGCATTTAAAAACTTCTGTCGCCATTTTATTTTTTTACAGAGATATTGTTGGTTGAATCTGTTTCAAAATTTCGCTAAGTTTTATCGGCACCACGAAGAAAATTTAGCGAAATTTTCGGACAGCTTCGTTCGGCAATTTCTCTCTAAAAAAATAAGATGGCGGTGGAAATTTTTAAACGTCGCATGACGCTTGTGATACTTTGGCCGGAAGGTGCGTCGATACGTAGCTATTGAGGGCTTTAGATGGGTTCAAAAGTGGATGGATGCAAACGGTGGTTGTAAGTCATAAAACCGCTGGAATGAGTATTTGATCGCCAGTGGCGAGGCGTGAATGATCGATTACCGATAGTTCTCCATTATATCTATAGCGAAGAATCAATTCTTAAGGTGTTGGTTGGAAACTCCCTAGTTATCGATATTTTTCCATGGGTTTAAATGACAGCCAAGTCGGTGTATTACTGTTGATGGCATTCCTTGGAGATTTTCAATGACGAGCTGGCTGAGAAAAAGGAGGCGGTTTGGGTGTAAATCCGGCAGGGGCGGCCTGGAGTACGCGGCGACAAAAAAGAGGGGCGTAAAATATTGATAGAGAAACCGGGCGAGAGTCGTGGCCGAGCGGGAATCAGGGACGGACCGCGGACCCCGGAGTCCGGACACAGACGTAGACACAAACGGGGCTCTTGATGGGGCTCCACGCTGCGGCCCGCCGCCGCTGTCCGCTGTCCGCGCCGGGTCCCACCGCAGGAAAGCTCTCCACCTGAGACCCGCTCCGGCACGACTTACAGTCGGCACCAACTCCAGTTTTTCTCGACAGATACCCATGGACCTAAGGCAAACTTCAGCTAGAGCAAAACCAAGAGGTGCTTCACATAAAAAATTACTCAAAAATACGAATGAGCACATCGGCGGAGTGATTGTTGAAATAATAGACAAAGAAGACATAGAGCTCATCCTATAGTGCTATATATAGTGCTATTAGGAAGCTATCCTATAGTTGAAAAGAGCGGTTCCTATAGACTGAGGGAGAAAATGATAGACTAACTATCAGTTCTTGCGTGGATTGTCGTTAGTTACTCTATTACCTACCTTCTTTGTCCATTACAACCACCCACTTCCACCAGCGGGCCGATTATTGAGATTGACAGACAAAGCTATAGACAAAGAATACATAGGGGGTATAAAGCAATCCTATTGGTTGAAATGGGTGGTTCTCATAGACTAAGGGGAAAATGATAGACTAACTGTCAAGTCTCTCGTGGGTTGCCGTTAGTTAGTCTATTACTTACCTCCTTTGTCCATTGCAACCACCCGCTTTCACCAATAGGATCCCTCCGTATCCCTTTTGTCTTCTTTTTCTATCGCTTTGTCTATCAATTTCGATAATCGGTCCGCTGGGACTACTGTGCGGCGGACTGCCCGAGTGCCCGGAGAATACGTGGCCTGGGCAGTTGCGAGACCGGGAGCCCGGCCGGTGGCGGTCGGTTTGTGTTGAGCACTCGTAAAATCTATCACTCGGCTAACTACATCGCAATGAGCGTCCACGCCGATGTTGCCCATGCGGGCTCATCACAGCCACGCGACGCCCTTTCAACCTCCAACATCAGAACCCACCCAAGAAAGGTTCAAGGAAACCAAGTTCCGTTTGATGGAAAGTTGGGAAATTTCGGAGGATTTCTCTAGTCTATTGGTCTCCTCTAAGAAAAAAGTGGGAGCGCCTGCTTCAGTCTCTGTCTATGTAACACGCACATCCATTACGCACGATTAATGGACCTGTTGCAATTCAGCTTATAAGCAAAAAGAAGAATCGTTCCTTACAGAAAATGGTTCAAAAATTATGATGAGCGCATCGGGAAAGTCTGAAATCACCCCTAAATTCACAATCTACGTAAGAGATTTGCATATTTTTAAGCTGCATGCATCAAAAATGATATTCTGTCACAGGTGAGAAATTTGTATGAGGAGTCGTGTAATCCACTAAGATGCTACACAATATTCAACATGGCTGACGCCTCCGCAAGCAAATCGAGAGGAAGTACTATACTCTTTATGAACGTAAGGCAAATGTAAATACATAAACATGGCGTTTGATAAAATTTCGTGTGTTTTGGCGGGTTGGCGTCGGCCGTGTTGAATATTGCGTGGTATTCTAGTGCTCAACGCTTGGATGGAACGACCTCTATCACTAGATGTTCACTTGTGCCGTTGGATCGTTTTTGAGGCGAGAAGCTTTGAAGAAACGCATCTTTCTTACGCAGATTGTGAAGTTTGGAGCGTATTTTAGACTTTCCCGATGCGCTCATCGTGATTTTTGAGCCATTCTCTATGAGTACCAACTCTCCTATTTGCTCTAGCTGAATTTTGCGACAAGCATATTGTATAGAGGCGTTATATCATCATAGTGGCGTTCAAATTGAGACCGAGATACTATTTGGATGCTTTTACCCTCTTTTCCAGGAAATCTGTTCATTAAAAAATGCAATTTTTTATCATTCTTTTTCTACTTTTTGGTACGTTGCAAATAGCATAATTTATCTTGATACTGATGAGAAATCTCCTGGCCAATAAACGGTGGGAATTTTGTTATGAATTGAAAGAAAAGCAGAGAGCAAAGAAAAGCAAAAAGTATTAGCTTTTTGAGTATTAGCTCATGTCAGGGCTGGATTTCCTACTTGCCGCCCATGAGCCGCCTGTATTTTACCGCTCCCTTCTTATTCGTTTTGAAACATCAATAAAAACCATCAAAAGAACGTGCTGGAGGGAGAGGGGTGCATAAGACGCGTTTACTCGTGTTGGACACAATTTTTGGAAAAGCTCCGTCAACACTACCAGCAAAAGTTCACGGAACTTTGCGCAAAAGTTAAGTTCCGTAAACCTACCTCTGTGCGGACAAGACCCTTCATTTATAAAATATGAACGAAAAAATTATGAAAGAACAAACATGTGGTTTTATGTGGTTTAAAAATTTTAACTTTCGCCACCGCGCCGGGCAGACCGCACCGTGTTTGGCGCAATGCGTGAAGTATTCATGCAGTCTTGTAGGCGCTATGCGTTTCACGCTGACCGAATGCGCACTGTGTTTGATGCAATGCGTGAGGTATTCATGCAGTCTTGTAGGCGCTAATATGTGTTACATGCCGACCGCCGCGCCGAGGGCTTTTCCTTTTCATCTCAAGTCCTCGTCATCATTTCTCTCTAAGCCGCCTCTTCCAGGCAAAATTGCGTGTTCGGTTTCTCTCTTAACTCGACTGATTGAGAGTGCTGTCTCTTGTAGAATATTAGCTTACCTCAGAAAAAATCATAGGTCTTGAGAAATGCTACCACCAACTTAAAGTGAACATTTACTAACCTGCAACAGAAGAATAAAACAAAAATGAGAATTGGCTGCGGATATCAAAAGCATATTGATGCTTGAGGTTGAAAAATGCGCATCGCCCTGTTAATTAAACTTTGGACATTTTGAAGTGAATATTCGTGCCTTTGAGAGAAAAAGTTGCCAAATATTTGTTTGACGTTTTTTTGTGAATAATTTTGAGCAAGCAAAAAACTTTATAAAAAGTTCTACGAGTAACAGTTGGTTTATTTTTTATCGAGGAAAAAAAAAGGGGGAAAAAGGACGGATATTGGAATTGCGTGTTACATTTGTTTTGAGTTTTGACATCGTTGAGACTACAGATTTCATTTCTTTGTTTGCACGCATTTTTTACTGAGACTCATTATTTCCTTGGGAAACTAATATGGATTGACTTTTAAAACAGAAATCTCTGACGCTTGTATGATTTTTAAGTTCGTGATCCGATTACTCTTTTCACTCGTGTTAACGTTTTGCACTGACAATGCGCAGAATGAAAAAACTACAGGTGACACACTCGAAAATTTCAAAAGTCATAACATAACGGAGACTAATTTTTCGGTGGTCACAGATGATGTAACTTTTAAGATCTCTCAAGAAAATTTGGGAAATTCCCCAAAATTGTGAGTTGTTTAAGGGCTTTTCAGGGCGTCACAATCGTTGATTGTCATCAGAGTGGCCACAGAAAGGAGTTGCGATTTTCTAAGCTTTTCAGGTTTTTTCTAACTAAAATAGAGACTATTCCCTGACTCGAGACAATATACATGGAGATAAATAGTAATGATATTTTCAAATCTGGCAAGACTGACACATCAGATTGAAGCACGTGAATAAAATCGTCGTTTTTCATTATATGTTAATACAGAAAAAAAGTTGTCGCTTCACAAGAAAGTGTTTAGTCAGCTGATTTTGCGGTATTTTAACAATTTGTCTATGAAACAGGAAATTCAAGAAAGTAGATTTAAAATGAGGAAAAAATATTATCACCTAGTGACGCCATATGCGGCGGACTTTCACGCTTAAAAACATGTTGTTTCTGGCAAATTAGATCATTGTGCCATAACTCTTCCAGTTGTTGTTCGATTCAGAAAACAACAATGTACTCGAGTTTTATTTAATGTGAAGTTGTCATTTCGGAGTAAAAGTCATGGGATTTCACACACCTATAAATTTCTTCATATTTAGGATATTTTGTCCTTTTTCTTGACTTTTCCCGGTTTTTCATAGCCCAGAGTTCTCTTTTCATGAATATTCCTGTGTTTTCCAATTCTCTCTGCGTATAACCCTCATGTATTCTGCTGTGCTAAGGAAGAACGCCGTTTGAACATTCGAGCGTTGTCAAATTTCCCGCTATAAGACATGTATTTTGAACAACACTCATGCATATTTTTCCTTGAAGTTTTCAGATATTTCAGATTAAATTATGTACAAAATTGTTTGAAAATTTTTTGATTATTTTGAAAAAATAATATTTGATTATTTTGAAAAAATAATATTCGCAATAATCCCAGTAAATTCGGTTTTTATCAAAGGAAAATTGGCAACGTCTGAAGGCTCATACAGCGTTCTTCCCTAGCACGGAGTATTACGGGTCGTTCAAGTAATACAAAAGGCATTTTGGCCGAATTTTCGATACCACTCTCCTCGTTAGAAGACACCCATTAAACAACCATTCTTTCGTCATTTACTTATGTAAGACTAGCTTGACTAACCCCCTCATTTTTCAGAAAATGATGGATGAAGTCTAAAAATTAGCTGATTTTTGTTTCTTGAAAGAAATTTACTTCTCTTCAAGTGAAAGGCCTCCGGAAATCTGAGCTTGACTTTCCTACTCTCGTGCGAATTCGTAAAACTTGCCACCCTCCCCTAGCCCCATCTCCCCTTATTTTTCAGAAAATGATGGATAAAGCCTGGAAATTAGCTGAAATTTTTCTGGGTTTGGACCCCTTCCTCCCCTTGCAAGTAGCTTACGTAATTCTTGGACGGTCTCGTCGGCCATCTTGTATTATGAATGAAACTTGCAACGACGGGAATTCTAAAGTTTAGTGCCATTCCTAAGCTAAAATTAAAATTGCAAAAAGCTCTTTTCCCGGATTTAAACTCGTTACTCCAGACACCGTGCGAGCCACGCGCCCGAGCGGAGTGCGTACGCGTCAACGAACGTATTAGCGCGGAAGCGATCGAGGCGGTAAATATTTATGGGCAATAAAACATAGGCGGAATTGAAAAATCGCTTCTAAGAGCGCTGCAACAACGATCGGCTATTTAGCTCGGCGATCGGTGGGTTGGGGGAGGGAGCTGGTCTGCTCCTCCATCCAAGTATCACTGTGCTACGGAGAACAGACAACTGGCCTACCGCAACCAGATGTGCAAAGTTCCCATTCATCAGTGTTGCCGCTTTATTAGCGGATCCACAGATTTTCTTTGCCTCAAGGCATGTGGGAAGTGCGGGCACGATGCCATGCTAAATGTATGGGGGTTACTTTTTTGGATGGTTAACACTTCATATCATCAAACGCCGCGAAACAAACGAAGCAACTATTCGTGCTCTACGGATGCGCGTGATGCATACGTAAAAAATTGCAGGCGTTTTACAGATGCTTACTTCATCGGATGGTTCATTTTATCGAACGCTGACATTCACCCGTAGCTCACCCAATGTAGGAAATATTCGCGCTTTTCGGATGCGTTGGTTGCCTAGGCAAAGCATTTCAGGCGTTTTATAGAGGGTTACTATCTTTGATGGCTCGTTTCATCCAATACTGTCGCATTTAACCGTGGCGTACCTGATGACGTAATAATTTGTGTTCTACGAATGTACTTGTTACCTGCACATAACACTACTGCACTGCCGTGAAACAGCCCGTAAGGAAGAACGCCGTATGAGCCATCAGGCGTTGCCAAATTTCCTTCGACAAATCACGAATTTTCAAGAGAATTTGTGAGTATTTCCTTTCCAATTTTTCAGAGGATTTCGTCCGTAATTTGATCTAAAAAATCTGACAATTTAAGGGTAAAATGTTCATAACATTCTTCAAAAATAAATATTTTCCGAGAGGAAATTTGACAAAATTCAAATGCTCATACGGCGTTTTTACTTAGCACGGCAGTGCAGTGGTGTTATGTGCAGGTAACAAGTACAATTGCAGAACACGGATTATCCATCGGGTACGCCACGGTTAAATGCCATAGTATTGGATGAAACGAGCCATCAAAGATTGTAACCCTCTGTAAAACGCCTGAAATGCTCTGCCTAGGCAACCAGCGCAACCGCAGAGCGCGAATAGTTGCTACATTGGGTGAGCTACGGGTGAATGTCATAGCGTTCGATTAAATGAACCATCCGATGAAGTGACCATCTGTAAAATGCCTGCAATTTTTTACGTATGCATCACGCGCATCCGTAGAGCACGAATAGTTGCTCCGTTTGTTTCGCCGCGGTAACATTTCGCGGCGTTTGATGATATGAAGTAAAAACCATCCAAAAAAAGTAACCACCATGCATTTAGCCGTAAATCTATACGATATAGCCGTTCCGCTAGTTAATCGAAGGGAGGAGTAAGCTCAAGAAGAAAGTTCTGAGCAAACGGACTTAAAGAAATTCGAGCGGGAATTTTTGAGTGATAATTCCTCAAATTTCCGTATAATCGTCAATTACATTCTAAAAGTCTTCTAGAAATCTTACGTCTTTATAATATGGCATTATTTCGTTCAAGTTGGTAAGAGGTCCGTATGAATGCCCTAGAAAGCTTAGTAATTAAGTGTCGAGCTGATGACAAACAAATACCAATAATAGTGGTCGATAGAAATGTGTGATTTTTGCGCGAGACATCTTGTTCTCTGGAATAAAGCCTTATATTGGTATTCTGCTTTTATGACGTCAATTTTTGGGCACTTCCTATCCTCTGATAGTTATTCCAGTTTTTACAAATGGGAAGAATTTTTTTGTTACAAAGGACTCATACAGTTCATTCATAGTGGCACTGATCTAACACGAAATTTCTTACGGACAAAATACTCAATAAATACATAGGTTGCACATTGGCATAACAGCAAATAATGTGATCTCTGTAACGATGTCTTAATTTGGACAAAATACTGAACCATGTAATGCCACAATTTTGCGAGAAATTCGACCTAACATAGCTGGGACATCAATTTTGTCTGAAGTAAGTTTTGTGTCTTCGCCTTTTACGCCCTTTTCCTCGCTGACGGATAAGAACGAAACGTGTAGTGTTATGAAGCTCCGCAGATAAGACTTTCCCTCAGCTACTACCTTCCAACCCCCCTTTTTTCGGGAAGGGGGTACGAGACAAGTGTCCCCCTTAGCGGTCCGTAAAACTAAGCATCGATACAGCGTTGTCTAATATTTAAAAAGGCATTACGACATTGAACGGATAGCAAGGTGGAGCAGTTGGTTCCATCGTAATTTTGGCTACCGTGAATTGAAAAGTTTGAGATAACGTCAAATCGAGGCATTGTTTGAAGTCCGGACTCGATTCTTGCTTTCCACGAGCTGCCATCGTTGCCAACTGGTGTGGAAATTTTGGGCTTTTAGGCGCGTCGTCAAAATTGAATTTCGGGAAGGGGGTACGACACGAAAGTCCTCCTTAGCGGGACCCCTTAGCTTATAGCGTAAAAATTCAAAACCGGTTCAGTGCAATTAGGTGTTGCTTTGGATTGTGTGCGGTATTTCTCACTGTGAAAGAACCTAGACATCTTTGCCCCATGAGATTTTACCAGGAAATTCATTCTGAATTGTAGCCTTATTTTCAACACAAGAATTGTTATTCTTAGGCAGTTGGATGACATATTTATATTTGTAGAGTCGGTCCTACAACGCACTCTGACGTTCTGCGATACCCAAACGCCACATATGCCTATCCTCCCAGAGGTTATCAGGCAACCGACACCGCTACATCTCTTCGTCAACGCCCTGCCGCCATCCCTTTGGATGAAAAATCCAGTTGTACAATCCCGGCATCACTTAGTGACGCTCACCAGGTTTTGAATTTCAACTTTTCAACTCGTCGTTTCCCAGATATAAGAACGTAACTCCATTTCAAAATCGCAAAATTGACTCGAAAAATTTGATTTTTTACAAGAATATAACTGCGCCCTTTTTGCCAAATTATTTCCTGATTTTCGCATGCGATCATTAGAAAAACCAGTGAAATTATCAGTTAGAAAAACTCGATGTACATTCGTGATCTACGACTCGAAATCGGTGCTCTTTACATGGTCCTGGGGCCAAGGGCGGAGAGCGCAAACGTGTATTTCGATTTTTCTCCGAAAACACTCTAAAATTCACCGAAATTTGTAACGAAGAAACCAAAAATTTCGTCTCAACTTGGCAATGAAAGCGACTATGAGCTGTCAAGGAAGCACCAGACCGTAACGAGTTGTCGTCGATAAGAAAAACCGTCGCGCCAATCTGCGGGTGACCACTTTTTTTGCGCCATGAGTGGACTGGATAAGACACCTACACAAAAGACAGCTGCTCGGAAAAACTTCCGTCTGTTGAATGCAAGCCTGGTTTGAAAGAAATGATGCTCTTAATTCTGTAAGCACATAAGATAAGCTCAGCAATTCTTGCTGAAATACTCCAAGCTAAGTTATTAGGCGTTGAGAAAAAATAGTGTTGTTCCATACAAGGGGCTTGGAGGACAATACACATAAGTGCGGTTCTTCAATAGATTGAGATATTAATGATTTCAAGTAGATCTAGTCTTAATGTATATTCTGTGAAAAATTCGCTCCCAAATTCCGATTTTTAAGCATCCAAAAGTCAGTTTGAACTGTTATTCCGCCGCGCCATAAGGATCTGTGTAATTTCGAAACTTCAAACACGCATTTCTCAAAATTGCATAAATTGCACTTAACTGCCTTGTCCTTCAAACCTCTCATGTGAGCTTTTAATTGAAAAGAGCAATAGCCAATCTTGGTGGTGTTTTTACCATTGAAAGATAATTATAATAACGTAGTGGTAATATAATTTTGTAATGGTACACATACTGGAAGAAATGGAACACTTTATTCTCGTCATTTTAATCGTGGTTCTTTCACAGTGTGTTGCTACACTCAACCTACGATGCTAAAGAAACGCGTCATATAAAGCTTCTAACATTGCCAAATTTCTTCTGGTGAAATGTGAATTTTCTAGGAAATTTCTGAATGTTTTTCTACAAAATGTTCAGAAAATTTTTGAATGAACAATATTAAATGGACAAAGCTATGGACAGGAAAGACAAAAGGGATATGGAGCTATCAATATGGTGAAAACGGGTAATTGGGACGGACAAAGGAGTTAAGTAGGTAGATCCACGAGAAATCCTACACTTTAGGTAGTCCATCATTTCACATCTTACAGTCTATAAGAACCAACCGTTTCAACAGTAGGATCGCTCCAATTTCCCGTCGTCTTCTTCGTTTAGAGCTTTCAATACTCAGCCCGCTGCGGTCCGATTGTTGGAACTGATAGACAAAGCGATAGACAAAGAAGGCATAGGGAGTATGAAGCTATCCTATTGGTTGAAATGGGTGGTTCTTATAGACTAAGGGGATAAATGATGGACTATCAGTTCTCGCGTGGGTTGTCATTAGTTAGTCTATTACCTACCTCCTTTGTCCATTGTAACCACCCGCTTCCACCAATAAGATCCCTCCAACTCATTTTTGTCTTCCCTGTCTATAGCTTTGTCTGTCAATTTCAATAATGAGCCCGCTGGTGCGTTCATTTAACGACGGGCTCAGAGAAGACAACGAGAGGGCACGAGCCTTTGCTGTCCCGTCAGCGAGAGTGGTTTTTGATTGATCCGTTGCGAGGAACAGGATTGGAAATCTCGTGGCGGGTAACGAGAGCTCGGGCGACTTGGGCAGGAAATAAAAGGAGCTGTAATCACGCTCCACGTTCCGAATGCAAATATTTTGTCACGCCGCGCGCCGGGTTAGTCTAACGACCCGGGCGCGTCGCAGCTTGGGTCATATGAAACCACCACCGCCGCACCAAGGATCCGACCAGAGATGAAAAGGAAGTACGATATTATACTGCCGTGCTAAGGACGAACGCTCGCTGGAAAAAAAGTCGCTTGGATTTAGAGTCCAGACTCTTGAAACATTGACAAGAAAAAATACTCTTGATTCAATCGGATTTTTGCTTGAATCAAAAGGAAATCTGCTTAAATCGAGAGGTTTGGCTCTTCGATTCAAGGAAACATCGGATGGAATGGAGAGTATTTTTTCTTGTCAATATTATTAAGAGTCTGGACTCTGGATCCAGGCGACTTTTTTTCCGGTGCGCGTGTGAGGCTTCAGGATTTGCAAAATCTCCTCCGACCAATCACGAATTTTCTGGAAAATGTGTAACTATTTTCCTTCCGTCTTTTCAAGAGAATTGTGTTCGTAATTATTTTGATCTGAAGTGTCTGAGACTTTCAAGAGGAAAAATAATAGGCATTACTATCTTCAAAAATAAATATTTTTTTATCCAGGGCAATTTGGCAACTCTCGATTGTTCATATGGCGTTCTTCCTTAGCACGGCAGTAGTGCTTTAAATCCCTGACTCCGCGAATTTAAACTATCGCGAGCAGGTAATGCGTGCTTGCGGGCACCCGATATAGCGCCTTCAACAACCCGTAGATACTTCAAACACTACACCATTTTACATATACGTTCTGACGTGCTAATTGCCTACACTGCGCCTACCGGAGTGTGCACCGTATTGTGTAGTGTACGCCGAGCACTGTGAGGAAATTCACTCTGATTCACTATCAATATAGAACATTTCCTTGAGCCCCTCAGATTTCTGAAAGAGTCACCCTGAGTATTCTTCAGCGACATAGAAATTTCCTTGCTCACGGATGAGCGATATGGATGCGTAAAGGCATGAGTAAGCGTCTGAGTGCATTCCTCCTAAGCAAACCTTCCCGGTCCCAAAAATATCACTGGAAAATAAAGAAGCTTGGATCTAGAGTCCAGACTCTTAAAAACATTGACAAGAAAAAATACTCTTGATTCAATCGGATTTTTGCTTGAATCAAAAGGACATCTGCTTAAATCGAGAGGTTTGGCTCTTCGATTCAAGGAAACATCGGATGGAATGGAGAGTATTTTTTCTTGTCAATATTATTAAGAGTCTGGACTCTGGATCCAGGCGACTTTTTTTTCCGGTGCGCGTGTGAGGCTTCAGGATTTGCAAAATCTCCTCCGACCAATCACGAATTTTCTGGAAAATTTGTGACTATTTTCCTTCCGTTTTTTCAAGAGAATTGTGTTCGTAATTATTTTGATCTGAAGTGTCTGAGACTTTCAAGGAAAAAAATTATTCATGACGATCTTCAAAAATAACTATTTTTGGCAACATTTTAAATTCTTATAAGGCGTTTCTCCTTGGCACGACAGTATAAGTCCCTGAAAAATCTTTATTTACCGGATGACTGAATGTAACTCCATTCAAAGGTTGTAAAGTTGAGTCAAACAATTTAATTTTTTACAAGAATGTACCTGTGCCCTTTTTGCCAAACAAATTTTTTCCGCATGCGATCCGAAGAAAAATTAGTGAAATTTTCATTTAAAAATATCCAAGATTCTCCTGCTGAAATGCAAGTTGCGAGGAATATAATTACGAGTCTTCGTGAAAATGAGACAGTGCAATCACTGTTCAAAACGACAGGAAGTCTGCAACGTGGCAAACACAGATACGTGATTTGGCACTGTGGTTGCTCAAAAGAACGCCTGGATCTCGCCCACTGCGTGGCCATCGCAGCGAGGAGCGTTAAAATGTTTTAACGCAGCAAATATTTTATTTGCCCCGCTTCAACCCTGAGCTTTCCCAAGGCGCACCGCACACCCCCTTCAGTTTTTCCTTTGGCCCTTTTCCTCGCCCGACGGTCGCGGTCGCTTAAGTCTATGATATGACGCGCGTTGTCTGAATACCACCCTCTTCCCATCTCGCGCGCCTGAAAAGTCGCTTCAAGATTTTGTTCTTCTGTTATTCCTTAAATCCTTCAAATACCTGAGAGTTCATCCCGACGCGCGGAAGATAGGTGGGTGGCTTAACGTAAGTACTTTGCTCCAAAGCACGTATACTTTCCCTCCCCGGATTCGGATGTTTCCCCTTGAAAAATTGGGCACGCAACCACAAGCACACCGGATCACTCCGACATCTCTCTGAATCTGCCGTGCTAAAGAAGAACGCCGTATGAGCTTTCAGACGTTGCCGAATTTCCTTTGATAAGAGCTGAATTTACTGGGCAAATTGCGAATATTATTTTCAAAAATTTTCAGACAATTTTTTACGAAACTTAATTTAAATATCTGAAAATTTCAAGAAATGTTGTTCCTTGTATATCATTATTATGTATGTTGTCAAAAATAGACATTTTATCCAGAAATTTGACAACTCTCAAATGTTCATCCGGCGTTCTTCCTTAGCATGGCAGAAATCGTCGTCTCTCGGAAGAAGGACCGTGACTCCATTCAAAGTTGGTCAAATTGACTCAGACAATTTATTTATTTTACCAAAATGTACCTGTGGAATTGTTATCCAAAATTTTCTGATTTTTGCATGAAATCCGAAGGAAAATTATTGAAATTTTAAGTTAAAAATGCCTAAAATTTTTCTAGTTAATATGCAAGATGCGAGGGGAAATTGTGCAACATCGAAATAAAGTTACGTTTTTTCGTGAGGAGAGTGACGAAATGAGCCTTTAAAACAAGTATACGAAGCGGAATGTAAGATGCTCCTTCGTTATCGTGGGTATATGACCCGCAATTCAAAGAGGTAGGAGACGATGTTTAAAGGTAATACGTAAGTCTGGAGTACTCGAAGAATATCTGCGAATCTTGGTGTTGTCTGACAGATTTAGTATAAGGTCCATCGTGGATTGCCATCTGTTACGTTTCTACTTATTTCATTTTGGATATTCCTCACATTTCCTTGATATTATTCCACATTTTAATTCCACATTTTTCCCACATTTTCGCCTGTAAGCTCATCGGCAATTTTTTTTTTTTTTTGACGAGGGTTCGGAGCGAACAGAAAGATTGTTCTGATAATATATTATCTCGACTGTAAAATATTTGTAGAAATTTCATTTATATGTTGCGGAAAAAAGATTAAATTATGTATTTTTTAAAGAACTTTTGGGATTATCTATACGCCTAGGAATTTGCAATTTTGTTAGAAACAAAAAATCTCAGAGCAAAGGCTGTGTTGCACGCAGATGATATCACTCTGTAACAACCTCTCTTCAAATATCATCGGAGAGTAACTATTTCAATCGATATTTAAGAGAAAAAAGGAGAAGCTAGAGTGCACGCTGAGTAAATGCCAAGAAAAACTACGGAATGTTACGGTAGGAATAAATTAAAAATATTCATTTAAAACTGCCTGTAAGAAAATACTTAATACGCCCAATCGTATTTAATTGTTGCAGTAGAGCTAGCAATCAGTGTTTAATTTTTATATTTGATATATGGCTGTCTTGAAAACGTGAGTCAAATTGTGTACCGGGAGAAAATGAGCATTATCTTGCAATTCCAGATCCATATGTTGCTGGCTCAATTGCCGGTGGCAAAAAAGGGGGGTGTGAGAATTCAATGCATTTACGTATGGTTTAACCATATTTTTGTGAATTCATAAAACCATGGTTATGAAATTAAAAATAAAATGCTCCCTTGCAGCTTAAGCATTTTTTTGAACTGGTATGGTGCGTTTAATAACTAAATTGAGGCATTCAGTTCTAAATGTAATGCTTTGAACCTAGTAATGCTTGGAATCCTGTGCAATTCACTCAATTTTGTGCTGAAAAATAGATTAAAAGTTCAAGCACCGGTTCCTGACATTTGAGGACTTATCTGTAACAATAGCGGATGTGAAAAATTACCTTTCCGACACACATTCAAAAAACTGTTTTGGCGTCGAGAAAATTTTGAGAAAATACTTGAGATGTGATCTTCGAGATCTGTACATTATGCCAGAGCCAAACATATTAAATTTTTGTGTGAACAAAACAGTTTTTTAAGCGTGTTTCGAAAAGATAATTTTTCACATCCGCTATTGTTACAGATAAGTCCTCATTTATTTATTTTTCTCATAGAGCAACGTCTAACTTGGAAGCGCAGACTTTTGCAGACCTTTAAAATTACAAGTTAAAAGAGAGAAAAAATGAGGCAATGATTCAAGTCCCACCTGTGAAATAAGGAGCTATCGCATAACTTGATTCCAAAATGGGGCTTCGGAGGTAAACACTGCGTAAATTTCACTTCTAAATCCGCACCATTTTCAAAGCTTATCAACCAAAAAGGCACTCCCGATTGTAAATTTCACAAAATCACGCCCCGCAAATCCACAAGAGCTTTTTCGCAGCGAAACTGAGTCCGTGGATATAACTGCCAAACCTTTCGGGTCGTTTGAACCACAATCAAATCATCAAAAACTGATTCAGTCACTGGACGTCACCAAAGGAAGCTTCGGAAATCTTCCAGGGAGCCTATTTCACTTCACACACTGATTGAACTTCTGCTTTAAAATCAATTAAATTTTTGAACGATCAAAAACAACAATCTTTCTAAAATTCGATCGAACGTAAAAACTTCGACGAGAATGTGGGCTGACGATGGAGAAAATTATGCGATGTGAGATTCCTGCGTTTACAAAAAAAAAAATACGAAGTGCAGAGGCTGCGGTTTCTGTATTTCACTAATTTTTCTAAAACGCCGTATCTGCGAACATAAGGTCAAGCTCGATAAAAATTTAATTCCGCAGACCGGATAATCGTGGGAAACTCCGCGAGGCCAAATCACGAGATTCTCGGTTCTTCCATTTCACAAAAAATACTCGGGTGGCTTGGATTAAAACGAAGTCGAAAATCCGCTGGATAGCAAAAACTTGGGGCGAATCACGAGATGTTTTTTCATGAAGCATTGCCAAACATCGTAATTGCAGATATTCGGGTGGCCTGGGTAATAATATACTCCCTGACCCGGAAATTCGAAGTTGGAGTCGGGAAAACTAGGCGCGAATCACGCTGGTTGGAGGGATGACGCGGTGGCGCGAGACACGTGGGAAACACGCGGAGCGCGACACGTGAGGCGGACTGCTCGACAAGCGTGAACCTCTTCGCCGGAGAGACCGCGGACAACTGGCCCGCTGGCCGCCGCCGCCGCCGACCGGCGATGCCCAAGACGAAAACGGGCTCGCGCGCGGCGCCCACCAGAATTCCGCTAGAATCCACCCGCGCCCCCGCGCCCAGCGCCACGTCGCGTGCTCGAACCCTCCCGTCGTAGCCAAAAGAGCAGTTAGCGCCAAGATGAAATTTTCAGAAAACCAGCTCTCAAGCGTTAGACTGGAAAATGTCATTGCAAGAAGCCTCCAGTGCTGCCATTTCCCGGAATCAATTCCGAAATTCGGAACTTTTCAAATAATTGGAATTTTTACCAGAATCTTCTGAATATCCCGGAATTCTCAGCTACTTTCGGAATTTCCTCGAAATTTGCGGTTTTTCGCCAGTTTGACCATTTATTTGATCAAATTTAGGGACATTTTGATCAAATTTGACAATCTTCGGAACTAAATCAGGGCGTATTTCGGAATTTCCTCGAAATTTGCATTGCCATTTCCCGGAATCAATTCCGAAATTCGGAACTTTTCAAATAATCGGAATTTTTACCAGAATCTTCTGAATATCCCGGAATTCTCAGCTACTTTCGGAATTTCCTCGAAATTTGCGGTTTTTCGCCAGTTTGACCATTTATTTGATCAAATTTAGGGACATTTTGTTCAAATTTGACGATCTTCGGAACTAAATCTGGGCGTATTTCGGAATTTTCCCCCGGAATTTTTTAAAAAATCGGAATGTTTCTCGGAACTTTAGCAAATCGGGATATGCTTCCGGAAATCGGAATCTTTTGATAAAGTAAAATGGCAGCACTGGAAGCCTCCGTTCTTGTCAAATGTGCCAGTTGCGCTGGTCACAGAATCGTGTTTTGATGCTTGATTCTTGCAGATCGGTTAAACTTAATAAGACCTGTCCAAACAGCGATTTTCTAACTTCAATATTAACCGAGATATCGCACCTTGAAAAACTCGATTCATGACGCCATCAGATAGTGCATACCATGTTATGCACAAGTTCGGTCGATGACGTCATGAATCGAGTTTCTCAAGGCGCGATATGTCGGTTAATAGTGAACGGAGGAAGTTGCTGTTTGGACAGATCTTATTATTTTTGACTGATCTACAAGAATCAAGCATCACAATACAATTCTGTGACCAGCGCAACTGACCCAGTGACCCATTGCCACTAATCATCCGAAAGACCCTTGGATATCGTTTGGATGATTCAAAATCGACCGATTTCATTTCAATTACATGAAAAGGGTATTATTAATTTTCATGTTCGGCAAAACAGCCGTGGGTGCTATCTTCGGCATGCTATCGTGGCTGCGTTTTGGACACACAACAAACACATCTTCAGGTTAGAAATAGAAGAGGAGGGCGGCACTTTACTTGAAAACACTGTTATCATTAGCGATCCAGGATTGCGCGAAAGGTCTACGAAAGTATATTAGGATTACGCGAAAAATGCACAAGGATTGCGTGAATAGAAATCTGAACATCTGCAACAGGAATGCACGAATGTAAAATGAAGATACTTTAAGATAGAAGTTTGGAAAAACAGGAAAACGCAGAAAAAAAAACGCAAACGCATAACGCGGAAATAAACGCATTTTTATGTTGACGCTAGTTTAGGTTAGTTTGTTGACAAGTCATCGATGCCTTACCTTCCGATGCTAAATGAAGTAAAAATATTGAATATTGGTTAAGGGTATAAAGAACTTTCCTAACTTTTCTCGGGAAAAATATTCAATCGAGAGAAACGAGGCAACGTTGGAATACTCAAACGGCCAACACAACATGGGCCTTTTAAGCTCTATTCTGCCATGCTAAGGAAAAACGTCGTATGAACATTCGATAGATACCAAATTTCTCCGAATAAAACATGTATTTTTGAAGAACGTTATGCGTATTTTTCCTTAAAATGTTCCAATATTTTAGATTAAATTGGGAACAAAATTATCTGGAAAATTGGAAGAAAAATATTCAGAATTTTCCCAGTAAATTCGTTGGTTATTAAGGGAGATATGACACCGCCTGAAGGCTCATACGGTGTTTTTCCTTAGCAGGGCAGTATTATTCGATGCCGCGATTATTCCAACGCGAGTTCGAATAATCGCACCGAACACAGTGCGGTCGGCGTTAAACGTATATTAGCGCCTGCAAGACTTTAGAAATACTTCACGCATCGCGCCAAAGAGTGCGGTCGACGTCAAGCCCATATTAGCGCCTACAAGACTGCATGAATACTTCTCGCATTGCGCCAAACGCAGTGCAGTCGGTCAATTGGCGTGAAACGCATATTAGCGCCTACAAGACTGTAGGAATGCTGTAGGACTGCGTGTCGTCATTCTTGACTTTCTGCTCCAGTTTTACCATAATTAAAAGAAAAATATGTATCCTTATTGTAAAGATTCAAAAACTCGAATGATATTTAATTTTTTTTGGCTCGGTACATTAAAAGAAAATAAAACGAACGAAAATATCGCTTCAAAATCTTCGATACTTATACTTAAGATCATATAGATAATTCACGGTAACTTTTCAGAAAAACTGACTGTAGCTGTTAGCCCTCGTGGCCTATTTGAAGTAGTAAAAAAAAATAAATAAATAAAAAAAAATTCCATTTCTAAAGTTAACCTGCTGAACTTAACTCGAGTTTTGCAGAAATAGTCTAAGTCTTCATATTTTTTTAATGTGTTGATGCACAGCGTTATGGCAGTAGTAATTTATGTGTTTCATTGTGTTATTCGATAGCCAGTGGTACGGATTAAATGAAGATTAACTCACATTAAAATAGATGTATTTATCTAATGTTGTGAATTGGACTATTTCTATCAAACGGAACTATGTGCATTAAGACATGAGCCATGAGACCCATAAGAGTATATGCATAACATAGCTCACGTCATAATTCACATGGTTCCGTTTGGCAGAAATATGTCCAATTGAAAACGTCGAAGTTTGAATTGAGATGAAAATCGGTGATAGTTTTTAATATAGACGACGCCGGAATCAAATTAAAGTTTGAGAGAAACATACGAGCACGCTCAGTTCATATCACATGCGACAAACGCTAACTGAATGTTATTATAACGCCTGGATGCAACTGTTCGGCTTCCAAGGATGTCCCTGTTGCATACACTCAGGGAAGAAGGCGTTTGGACTCTCCAGGCACTCACCAATACACCTGTGGCGGCAGCCAAGTACTCCGTGAATCTAAAAATACGGATAGCTTTCAACTCTTCGTTTATATTACAAATTACAAATACTTTGCACTTATTTGCTGATACATCTCTCAGACCCAAATAATTGCGCTCAAGCGTAAAAGCGTACCTTTTGTGCTTTAGTTTTGATACTGCAAATTCGCGATGTTCTGAGCATGATATAGTCTACTGAGCGATGATTCGTATCTGATAAATATCGTAGCAGTATAAACGAAGAGTTGAAGGCGCTGTCTCTTTAAGGAGCTTTGCAGTATTGCCTGCCGCCGCGGGTGAAGTGATGAGTGCTTGGACTATCAAAACGCCTTCACATCCGTGTGTATGCAACGCGGATATCCGCGGAGGCCGAATAGTGGTATGCAGGCGTTATAAGGAAATTCGTCTAGCGTCCGTCACATATGCAACACTAACTGAGGGCGCTTTGCCTTGATCGAAATCATCAACGAATAGGAAGACAAAACCCCGCCTCACTGATGGGGAAAAAAAACTTTGATAAATAATTATTTTACAAACAAGATCAACAACATATGAAATTCCTGCATCAAAACCGCCCGTGTTCCGAAAAATCTTCTTGGAGAGCTGAGCAATTTTTGAAAAGGGCGATTTTTGAGAAGGGCGATTTTTGAGAAGGGCGATTTTTGCTAATTTGCGTCGGAAAATCGGAATTAAAATCTTGCACGGAGACCGATCTGGCAACTTATGGAATAAGTTACGAGCTATTTGGTGCATTTTTGTGCTATCGGAAGGCGTAGTGTTCGCATTTCATTCTCACGATTGGACTATATTTTGCAATTCGGAACTACCGTTTCTGACTCATTTTAGAAACAAGTATATGCCGCTAGTATTCTTTCTTATGCAAATAAGTGCTTTTATAGATGAGTCAGAAATGGACTGCATTTTGCAATTAGGAACTACAAATTCCGACCCGGTTTGAAACAACGTACGTGCCATTAGTTTCTCTATGCACATAAGTGTTTTTTCAGGTGAGCCAGAATTTATAGGTCCAAATTGCAAAATGCAGTCCAAATAGTAGTTCCTTATCGCAAAATTCAGTCCATTTATTGCGAGCCCTTAAGCTATATTTTGATACGTTAAATCGACGTATTCTCGGAAAAACATCAATGTACTACATGGAAAACTAAATGACACTAAATGCTCTAAAAACTAATGCACTAAATAAGAGCAATGCGTAACGCATAACGCCCAAGGCGAGAAGTGGTTTGGACCGCGAGGCCTTCCTAGTAAATGAGATAAAATTGTGTACTCCCTTCGAAAAATACACTAAAAGAAACTATACGGCGAACAAATCGTCCGTGTAGAAATGCGAAAAGCGTATTCGATCCGGATGAAAATCAACCGAAACTGTGTATTGCAACACTTAGAAATTCGCCATTTCCGTCGATGCGACATTTTCTTGACCATCAAACTAGGCAAAAGCTAAAAAATAAGAACAAAAGGAAAATATATTGAAAGGAAGAGACATAAATTTGAAAATAAAATAAAATTCATAGTAATTAATATTTCTTTTCTCTCGAAATCGCCGTTTCCTGTCTTTAGTTTTAAGTTAACTGGTGCTGAGATTCGCAATGTTGGAGATGGTCAAAATTCTCTTCCTACTAATAATTCATCGTCGCAAGTTGAAGAAATTCATGTATTTCAAACGCGAAGAATAGCGATTTCGCAAGAAAGTGTCGTGAACACGTTACACCTCACTCATTTGAACTTGTATTTTCCTCTGTCGATGGTGACTCTGACCCCTCTTTGGGTGGGTCAAATCAACGTTTCGAAGGGGCACTGAAAGCCCCTTCAATCGAGTCTGCTGCAACACAATACACGCTAAACAGGGACGGTAAATCCAAAGACACGTGGCCGTGGCAGCGATTAGAAACTCCTTCACTCTTGAAGGCTGCAACAAGTCAAACAACCGTTCACGAATCGGCCAACAAACCTATCACATTTCACAATCAGATATCGTCACCTTCCGGCCAAAGTATCACAAGCGCCATGCACCATTTCAACATTTCCGCCGTCATTTTATTTTTTTTACAGAAAAATCGTTGCACGAAGCTGTCCAAAAATGTCACTGAATTTTCTTCGTGCTGCCGATAAAATTCAGTGGAATATTCGAACAGATTTAACCGACAATTTCTCCGTAAAAAAATAAAATGGTGGCGGAAATTTTTGAAACGGCGCATGGCGCCTGTGACACTTCGGCCGGAAGGTGACGAATGGGAAAGTATCGTTTTTCCTGCTGGTAAAATCAAAGTCCCTGCACCGAAAAATCAAAATCTAGTGTTTATAAATCGCGTTATTCGGGACGGAAAGGGTTGAAAATGTCCATTATACATCTCCAGCATTTATATTCTTACCTAATATTGTGGCAATTTCGTATAATTTTGATCAGTTTTCGGGTACTTAAGAGATAGGTTCGAGAAAAATAAAAACGCGCTATGAATAATGGAGCACATGCCACCAGTCAAGCAAGGACATTTAATCCATGCCTCGTTGCCATTTTCCATCTAGAATTTTGAGTTTCTTGAACTATGTTGGAATTTCGATCCGAGATAAGTAATAATGTGTTATGAATGATGAAGCCAATGCCACTCGTCAGAACAAGACTTTGTATAATATGAAGTGACTACGATACTTTGGCACCAGGGGAAAATTTTAAAATTTCAATCTGAGCCAACGATGAGAACGTACTATGAATAATGGAGCCGATGAGACTGGTCGTTCCAGCAGGCTGATCGATGATATTAATAGATAAAGCGATAGACAAAGAAGACAAAAAAGCGGGTGGTTGTAATGGACAAAAGATGTGGGCACTAACTAACGGCAACCCACGAGTAACTGGATAGTTGGTCTATCATTAGCCCCCTAGTCTATAAGAACCACCCATTTCAACAAATGGGATCGCTCCATACTATTTATGTCTTCTTTGTCTATAGCTTTGTCTATCATTTTCACCACTCAGCCTGCAGATCCTCAACAAAACATCATACAAAGACTGTTTTCAACGGTTTAAAAACTTTGACATGATAGATCCTTTTGAGGGATTATTAATAATTTACCAGTAAAGCAAATAAAAACTACGGAGGAAAGATTGCCATGATATAGTGAAGCTGAGTAGGTACGTATCAGGGGATTGGCACACCCTTGCTGGGCTTTTAAATCGTTCACGGATTAAGGCCGAGTAGAATCTGGTTCTGCAGAAAGAGGACCGTTTCAGTGGCTTGGCGTCCTTTGCAATGTATCGATTGATCTCCTATTTAAACGTGTGGAAAAGGATCGATTATCAGGGTATTCGCAATGAACACCTTAATAATCGATTCTTTACCATAGCCTCAAATGGAGAAATATCAATATATATCGAAGCACGCCACGCCACTGGACTGTTTAAGAAGTGACTACGAAAACGAGCCGCAAATAATGTACAGAGATAATAGAGGATTTCCGACCAAGGTCAAAGGGACAAGCCGTTAGGCGCCCTTACTTCAACTTCAACTCATCGCAACCATTCTAAGCTCTTTCATCTCGTTGAGTATGCAATTTGATCTCCTGGGAGTTATCATGGTTGCTCCAAGTCCAAGTGAACCTCCACGGCCACCGACCTTTTCGGGCAAGGAGAAACAATTGGACGTATTTCTGCCAAACGGAGCTATGTGCATTTAGGCATGAACCTTGAGACCCATGAGAATGTATGCATAGCAGGGCTCACGTTATAATGAACATAGTTCAGTTTGGCATAAATACGTCCAATTTTCCGTCTTGAAATTCATGAGGAACTCTTGGTTTTATCATCACACGATTACAATACGAACAAAGTCAGATGTCATCTTTCACACTTCACTGGCCAGTGATGTGATTTCGGGTCATCGGGGACTT
Organism: Bemisia tabaci; assembly: GCF_918797505.1. Lineage (NCBI taxonomy): Eukaryota > Metazoa > Arthropoda > Insecta > Hemiptera > Aleyrodidae > Bemisia > Bemisia tabaci. The sequence goes on along the minus strand of NC_092800.1, from coordinate 45,957,133 downwards.
TTCAGTTTGTTCGCAATTTGACCGTGTACGAGGGTCTTACAAGTATTCCCCCACAATGCATTGCTGCAGTGGAGGTATTCTAGTTCCAAATTCCTTCAAATATGCTGATCAAAATATGCTGTGGTCACATTAACAATATTTCGGTCGATGTCTCAAGGTCACGCGGTGGATTAACCGACATTGACGTCACATTATACACCATTTCCGTCAATTTTTGGTGGCCCACGCAATATTTTGTATAATAACTACATGACCTTGAGATAATGAGGAAAATATTGATGGTGTGACCAGGGACCCTGGAATTTAGAATAACGTCACCCAAAAAAACGATGCTGGGGTTGGTCAGTTCAAATGACAAACGTCTGATGACGTTTGAGTCGTCATGGAGCATGGATGGATTAACTAGTTTTTTTTTCTTCTTTTTCCGAAAACTAGGGATTTTTCCTTGACTAGGTTTGGTACTATGATGGATCTTCCCTTCGAATTTATAGGTTGGCAACGACTGAATTTTTCATGTGGGGAGGTTGGCTGCCCTTTCAAGCCCTACACGGCCTCCAAATGACGATTTTACTTATGAAAGTCTTCGAACCTAGGTGTACTCTCGTTTCACTTCAATGGGTCAAGTAAAGGTTGGCAACAACTACAATTCGGTTTCGAATATTTCGTGGAGAAAAGTTGGCTGCCCTTTCAGGCTCTAAGACCTCCAAGAGCAAACTCAATCGTGATAGGCTCCCAACCTCGGTACTTTATTTTCACTTCGATGTTTTTTTCAACGCATTTGATTGGTTTACGGTGATAGCCAACGTGACGTCACAGCTGAAAATGCTCCCGGGCTTTGTTTGCACCACGCCGTACGTTATAAATATAGGCACCAGGGGGTGGATCGGGCAGTCCCTGGCCAGGACTCGTTGGTGAAGGTATTATGTGTTGCATGTGTGTTATATGTTTTATATGTGTTATATGTTATTTATGTGTTATATGTTATTTGTGTGTTATATGTTATTTATGTGTTATATGTTTTTTATGTGTTATATGTTTTTTATGTGTTATGTGTTTTTTATGTGTTATATGTTATTTATGTGTTATATGTTTTTTATGTGTTATATTTGTTATCTATGTGTTATATGTTTCTACTGATGCGTGTTGCGTATGTGTGTTGCATATGTGTGTTGCGTATGCGTGTTGCGGGTTGCTTGTGTGTGTTGCGTGTTGCTTGTGTGTGTTGCGTGTTGCTTGTGTGTGTTGCGTGTTGCTTACGTGTTACATGTTCCTTGCGTGTTACATGTTGCTTGTGTGCTATATGTTGCTTTTATATGTTACGTGTTGCTTTTAAACGTTACATGTTGCTCGTGTGTGTTATGTGTTGCTTATCGCATGCTAGTTCTAATTTGTTGTTCTTTTTTATTTTTTGAGGTTTCTTTTCTCTTTGTCTTTTAGCGATTTAACGCACTTCCCGGTGTTGGTTCCTCCTCTTTTTCTACTAACTTTTTTTTTTTTTTTTTTTTTTGCTTTCTAAAAGACAAAGAGGAAAGAAAACCAGTAATTACTTGTAGATTCGCGTTTTAAAGTAGAGTCCCCCAACCCCTCCCGCGTAGTAACATAATTTCAATTATGTTACTTTTTTCTTTTTTTCTTTGTCTTTTGAAGCGTGCCAGTAGGGCTCGCTCTTTTTCTTTGTCTCCCCTCCCCTAATAGAGAGTGGGTCTAGGAATTTTAAATATTCTAACGCCTCGTAAATTTAGAACAGGGGGCGGTACGTTACCGTAGCTTTGGTTCGAAGGATGCAGTGGTGTTTCGGCACTTCGTTCAGTCGGCCGGCGGCCATCGCTTTCCTACGACGGCTGAATCCATAACCAGGACCCGATATGGTGCAAGTTAGAGGGCGGTAAAAGAAACCCTCGGCCATTTCGGCGAAAAAAAAAAAAAAAAAAGATGGTCCATTAGTATAGGCGGAAGGATACGTAAAACTCCTTCATCCCTCTCTGTTTTTTCTGTAATTAGTCATGAAGTGGATTGGTAGGCCTACGGGGGAAGCAACCACTATAAAAAAAGAAATAGTGTATTTTCCGAAGAAAATACACTAGCAACGCGCCACTGAACTTACCTCCTGAGAAATTAAGTGTTTATAAAAGTCGGTCTTTCCCCGGTAAAAATAATCTGATGGCTATCGCCAAAACACAGTGATGTCATGAGTTTTGACTAACGTAAATTGTGTTTTGGTGATGGCCAACTGATTATCTTAACGAGGGTTTCTCTAAGGTGGTGTGGAAAGAGTTCCATTGATAAGAATCAAGTTTTCTCGTCGGTTTTTCCCAGTTCAAATTGATGAGTTAGCCGTCACCAAAACAAACATTAATTGAAGTCATATGTGTTTTGGTAACGGTTGAAAATATCTTAATTTTGAAAAAGGGGTTCTCTAAGGTGGTGTGGAAAGAGTTCTTCTGAGGATAAACCAGCAAATGGCAGGAAGTAATTGTAAGTCGCGAAATAGCTTTCTGAGATATTATGTAACACGTTACTTTCATTGAAGCGAAATAATAATATGGAAAACAGCTTTTTCTAGTTTCACACGCAGAAAATTCACTTGTCCTCAGTGTTTCAAAAAAAAAATAAGAAATTAGGAAGCACATTGAATTGAACGTCTTTATATTAAAAGGAACCATATCCATTCTGACATAATCCCTAAGATCCATAACAATGCATGCTTGGCAAGGCTTAAGTCCCAACGGATATAGTTTCTTTTGAGTCAAATGCGTCCAATTTTGGTTGAAGGAAGATTCCTTTCGTTATAGAGCGAAATTGCTCGCTTACAGACAATCAGCAGCAATATACAAATAGAGGGAACGCAATAACAACGATGATACAGCCCGAAATGTGACGAGGACAAAAAGCGCAAAAAATGGGTAACCAAGGCTAAAAATTTGAATTTTATTGATCCTTTCTTACTCATTTTCTTTGATTTTTTATCCGTGTGGCAGAAGGGGTTAATGTCGTACTGATCTCTAGACTTACTGGCCAAACGTAAGTCCTGAAAAAACGCGTTTTCACGTCGGTCTCTCTTTCATAAAAAACCGTACTTCGCATCTAATCCGGATCAGGGCGCACGATGGAGACTCAACTCTGCCGTGCTTAATAAAAGGTCTTATCATTATTTGTAATTTTCCGAATTTCAGCTGATAGAGCGAGAATTTTCTAGAAAACTTAAGAATATTTTTCTCTTCTAGGGATTCTCCTTGCTCTTGAACGAAATGTACTTGAAATTTTCAAAGAAATGTATTTATCGTACGTATAAGTTGATCGGATAAAATTGTCTGGAAAGAAATACTTGTCTTGGGGGAATGAAGATACAGAAATCTCATGGCAAAATTCAAATTTATAAACGACCTTCTTTATTAGCGCGGACGTACTGCATGACAGAAATGAATCAGTGAGAACAAAAACACACCAACTCTGTAGCTCGAAATGCTCAATTTTCATTAAAGACAGTCAATTTCCATAAAGGCATCTATTCCAGCTTGGACTTTCAAAGTGTCCTTAAGTGCTTGTCCTTCGGCACCAAAAAACTTTTTCTTGGACTAACTTCTTCACCTACTATGCAGTTTTGTGTGCGTCTTGATTATTTTCATTTTTCCGAGTTGGTGTGTTTGCGTTCTCACTGATTCAAATTTAGAAATAGAATTCCTGAAGTTTCCACCACTAACGTGTTCCACCACTTCCCGAACCGCCCACGCTACGAATAAAATTGTATGATGACCTCTGGAATAACCTCTTCAATTTTGTAGATTAACCCTCCGACACCTGAGCAGATTCTGGCCTCCGACACAAGATAGGGCGTATTTAGGTTGTATTTATTTATTTACCTTCGTATAAAACATGAATTTGTTATATGTTAACATGCATTATAATCAAAAGCCCAGACCCACAGTGTACTGTCGAAGGAGATCATGCGAGACCATGCCGAATACGAATTTTTGATAAAACGACCGTCAGTCTAGGATCAACTCGCAAAAATTTCCGATCCGAGGTGAAACAAGCAGTTCCAACGCCAAAGCGTTGGAGGGCGCTTCTTTAACACTGCGCATGCGAGGAACGTTTTCATACGGCCAAGCGAGAGTATTGCGGACGGACGATGTATAACAAATTGCCTACGTGAAGGTGGTCCGGCATTAACATACCCGCCGCTAGTCTCTGGAAAACAATAGAAAATAGTAGTTGCGTACGTTGCCAGCGAGCGCGCTGCGAGCGCATCTGTTTCAATTACCTTAGCATCGAGTCGGGCCTCTAACTTTCTATTCTCTCTGACATAACCTTAAACCTTTCTTCTTCTTCTGATGGTTTATTGGCTTATATTCCAAGAGAGGAACCTACAGCCATCTATAGCATAGAATAATAAGGCTACGCCTATAGAAAGGACACTCTCGCAGATTTCGTGACGAAGAAGAAGAACAGGGACCTGGAGCTCTTGAGCTGGAGCTGGCGGGTATTGTTTACATTCAGAAATGAAAATGGCGGCAATAGCCAACTGTAACACTCTAACTGTAGCTGATCACATGTGATTTTATCAGTCATCTGGCCAGCATGAGCACGACGAGGCTGTGGAAATCGTTTTCGTTACATTAATCTTGATACTCAAACTCTTTTACTCTGTGGCAGTGACTTTTACACTTACATAACATTAGACTCTTCTTTGGCACCACTGATTACATTTGGCAACCCTGCAATTAGCTGGGCCCCTACTATTACATTTGACAACCTTGCAAAGAGCTGGCGGGTTCAGAAAAGTATAGGGCAACGGGACCTAACCAAACCTGGACACAACAGGCGAGAGTCACAACGGCCGCTTACGCGAGTGTTCCTTCTATAGGCGTCAGCTTTATTATTCTATGTCTATAGACAGGATAACAAATTAGAATTTAATGAACATGAGTGGGAAAGGAGGTTAATAGAAAGGTAAGGTATTTAGTTTATTCTAACATCACCATCTTCACGCTTAGAGACCCTTCTAAGCGACTCCTATACCAGGGAAAACTGGGCCCTGGATAACATACAAAATAACCTTAAACCTTCAACCCAGAGCCGCAAACAGCTGACGCTTGACGATGCTGCGCCGAGAAAATGAACCAATCACAAAATAGCACAGTAATACGTCACTAAAATGAAGAGATCACGTGACTGTTCGTGATTTTTCGAATCAATCTGAAACTACAACCTCGAATATGAGGCATTTAAGCATAACGAAGTCCCAAAATAGTTTAACCAGATAATACGTCCGTGCGAGATTGTTATGCTTAAAAGCAAAACATTTCACGAAAACTTTTACGAATACCAGATGCAGAAAAAAATCAAATTTTCCGGGTGTACCAGAATGGCGTCATTACCCATAAGGCAAAATGGTATGTAGTATAGTACATGTTACATCGGGGGAGTCGAACGGCTGGAAAGGGCGCATCTGGTACCCAGAAGCGCCCAAAATGAACGCATGGCACAGCTTAGTTTTGTACAGCGCTTCAACCTCAAGCTTTAATGACGAGTTATGCCGACGCTCATACCGAAGAGAAGAAAATATCGATATAGAAAATATATCGAAAAATATCGAAGAAAATATATTTGATATATTGGATGTGGACGTCTTGAGGAAGCCGTACGACGCTCGTTGACGTACCTCAGCTTATTATTCCGCCATATTAAGGAAGAACGCCGCATGAGCCTTCAGGCGTTGCCAAATTTCCTCTTGCAAATCACTAATTTTCAGGTACATTTTTTAATACATTTCTGCCAATTTCTCAGATAATTATGTTTGTAATTTGATCTAAAATTTCTAAAAATTTCAAGGAAAAATATTCATAATTTTCTTCAACAAATAAACATTTTATCGAAGGAAATTTGGCAACTCTCGAATGCTCATACGGCTTTCTTCCTTAGCACGATAGTATTCGCGTGATATTACGCAGCGGTGACTCTTGAAAGTTGGCACCACTGTTTTCCCCGCATTTATAGGTATGTGAAACAATCGATTCTTGGTAAGGCAGCTTGTCTCGCCTAAATCGATATTTTTAATGGATATAAATGGAGGAAAAACGGTGTTTTCAACTTGCAAAATTTCCCTGAAATCCTCCCTTTGATAAAATTCCCAATTTTTTAGGATGCTTTTAAATCACATCATTCAAATTTTTCCGAGAGTTTCATCAAGAACATGTGAAAATTTTGAGCAAAATATCATTACTTCCATCAAGAAATATTTTCGAATGTTCAAACGGCAAGTTTCCTCACACTACGTAGTAATTTATAATGCAATAACCGTAGAACAAGGCGAAAGATACGGGATAAAAAAAACAAAAACGTGTGCGCAATTACGCTGTGAGCAACTGTGTTCAGTTTTTCATTTAAAGAAACAATGTGGACACAGGATTTAAATGTTACATATTTCCTTTCGATTCAATTTATAAGTAGGTACATAGTTCCCTTTAGGATATTGCAAATTACAAAAGAGCATGATATCCATTGCAACATTTCAAAATTGCCGCTAACATTCTCTTCGCCACGTACATCTAGTAAGCGCACTTACATTGCGTGATTTTGTGACTGGGACGGTAAAAATACTGTAAAACACGGTGTATTCTATTTTGAAAACACGGGCATGAATATGAGTCGTGGACATAATAAATTTACCTTTCATTCTTCTTTCTCTCTCAGAGCACGCACTCTGTAAGAAGAAGAAAGTTCACAGGTCCGCAGTTCTCCTGGCAAGAATGTTTTCTATCAAAAAAGCGGCGGCGTTGACAAATTATCGCACGAAAGCGAATACGAAGCACGAAGCCAGGAAACCTACCGGCTCGACCGGGAGACTAAATAATGTGAAGTGCAACAGTTTAGTCAATTTAATTAGGAGCATCTCGCGTTGCTTACGTAATGCACTGCTCCCTAATTGTGCATGAATCTCTCATTTTTCTCTTGATCCTTTATAAAATAAGCTATCAACTCAAAGAGGTCAGAGCCAGAGCAAGCTGCATCTGACAGCTTTTCAAAGCCAAAATTAAGGATCCATCAAGGACTTTTAAAATACCTAATCAAGGATGTACACTCTCAGATATCAATAAAAACACATTAAAATAAAAAAACAAATGGGTTTACAAGGCTTAGGAGAAATAAAACAAACCAGGACGTTTCAGGCCAATTACATGCCAATTTTCAACTGGAACAAGAGCTAAAAATGTAAAAATTAAAACAAGAAAATGAGGATGGAACTGACCGAGGTAAGAATCAGTGAAAACTCCGGAGTAAACTCTGGTGCAACCAGGAGTTTGCACTGATTCTTACCTCGGTCAGTTCAATCCTCATTTTCTTGTTTTAATTTTTACATTTTTTAGCTCTTGTTCCAGTTGAAAATGGGCATGTAATTGGCCCGAAACATCCTGGTTTTGTTTTATTTCTCCTTAATTGTAACCCTTAATGTAAACCCATTTATTTTTGTATTTTAATGTGTTTTTATTGTTGTGTGCATTCGGGCTATTGTGTCTCATCTCTATCTTGTCACTCTCAGATATCTAAAATTCATATGAAAACGAACCTTATAATTTTGAAAGTCAATACCCTAGATGGTATTAGGAAATAGAAGGATTGATGGCAAAAATTAACCCTACCGGTGGGCTTATTGTTACTCCACGATGAATTTGTCAACGATCAAACTTTGACGAACCCAACGCCTGGATTGTTTCATCGATATCGCATGACCTGATACGATTTAGCAATGCACTTTATCGATCAAGATCCAGGGATAACTGGCCACTGAAGGTCATTAGACTCAGTATTTAAAAAAAAGTGAAATATTTTCAAAACATTTCCGTACAAAATTCACGTCTCAAATTACAGATAACTATTCTCACGTGTTGAATAAATTAAAACGCTGTCAGTATTGTTTGGAGCTATCGTTATATTTAAATTCACCTCTTATTTTTCAAGTGAAGAAAATGGGTCACAGGACAAGGTCTGAATCAGTGGCGTGGCGTGAATTGCGATGTATCGACTGTTCTGTCATTTAAACCTATGGTAAAGAATCGATTATTAAGGTGTTCGCTGCGAACACCCTGTTTATCGATCCTTCCCATAGGTTTAAATGGCAGAACAGTCGATACATCGCAATTCACGCCACGCCACTGGTCTAAATTAGAAAACAAGTCAGTTATTTTCTCTTCAAAATCTGACGTAGAAAACGATTCATACAACGAGAAGTTCGACCGGAGCTCAACTCTAGAGCAGGACATTAAGAATTATTTTCAAGACAGATCGAATGGAATTTGGAAAAAAAAAAAAATGAAATAATTTGCATTTTAAATCTATATGAATACATAACTATCTGTGCAACATATTCGCCGAGAGAGGCCGACTGACTATGAATGATACCACTATATTCGATCACGAGGGAGCTTTTGTTGCCTATAATACAAATTGAAGGCAAATGGACATGACTGCTAAATAAATGACTGTCCTTGTGTACAATTCTCCGGTGTGTAAATGCTCAATATGAGTGTGCCATTTCATGACGATACCACTATTCGAGCGCATAGGAACTCGAGTTGCCAGTACTAAACATTGAAAGCAAACTGATACGGCGTTACAGTAACCTCTTTCGGTTTGGCAGAAAGCTATTTTCTTAGTGCGTTATATATAATAAAAGCGAGGCATTTCACGATAATGCCACTTTTCGAGCATATGGGAGCTCGTGTTGCCATATACTGAAATCGAAGGTGAATTAATATGGCGTTATTGTAATTTCCACGTGGATATACGATCAGAAATTTGCACTCAACTTTCTGATCTCAATGCCATGCTATCAAAATATGTTCACGAAATTCCTTCTTATTACAAACAATCTAATCTCATGAGTTCCTTTCTGTACATCAAATTAGACCGAGTGGTAAGCTCACTTTGACATACGTTGCTTTCGATTTTCTTAGCCGGCTGGAAGTCTGGACCGACTGATTTAAGTGTAAACAATAAACGCCTGGGTCATATTTACACGATGATTTTGGAAATTTTTAAATCGTCCAATTCCTCAAAAACTAATGTTAAGGAAGGATATCAGAGGCTCATTTCGACTAGACACCGCATGTTTCAGCAAGCTGGAGGTCTAAATGAACTGACCAATTTTAATATAAACAGTACCGCTGTAATGAGGAAGAACGCCGTATGAACCTTCAGGCGTTGCGAAAATTCCTACGGTAAATCACAAATTTTGGGAACGTTTATAAATATATTTCTTCCAATTTTTAAGACAATTTTGATCTCAATTTTATCTAAAATGTCTAAGAATATCAATGAAAAATATGCACCAGTTTCCTCAAAAATACATGTTTTATCTGGGGAAATTTGGCAACTCTAGAATGTTCATACGGCGTTCTTCCTTAGCACGGCAGAGTAAACGTCTATATCATATCGATGGCTAAAGTGCGAAACCACGCATCTCCGCTGCGGAGTTTTAAAAGCTCTGCTCCTACTTTATTTTTCGGAGAAGAAACAATTTAACTTTATAGCTTGAAATCTGTATGGACTTTTCATATCATAGAGTAGAAAAATCAAGAAAATTTTCATGGCAATAAGTTGGCTAGTTCTTCAATGTTAAAGACACGTATGACAGGAAGTCTGCAACGCCGAAAACGGAGATATGTAGTTTCGCACTTTGGACATAGATATCAGGAATGCCATAATTTCTTCATCTTCAAATTATCTGATTCATCCTAGATTATTTTTGCTTTCCCTGACTCCAAAGTGTTCTTTTTCCCTGACTTTTAAACAAAATTCCTACTTTTTTTTAGACACGCTGACTTTGCTAAACGCTAAATCACTAAACTTTGGACGAAGTTTCCTCGCTTGGAGATCAAATTATGGAAAAATGCTTCAATATCTGGTTAAAAGATGCCAAGGCCAAGCCGTAAAAAAGACGAGAAAAGGTAAACAGTTGGAAGATCAGTAATATGCTTCAGTGATTAGCAGATATGTCAGAAATTCGCGGACTTTTCCCACGAGTTCCTTCACTTTTCCCACGAATGTCTTGACTTTTCCCACGGATTCCCTGACTTTCCCGACGAATTCCCTGACTTCCCCCACGAATTCCCTGAATTTTCCCAGTCGTCGAAAATTCCCTGATCGTCCCTGATTTCCCCGTTTTACCAGACCTCCGGCAACCCTGCAATATTTACACTATGATTTTGGACATTTTCAAAGCGTCCGATTCCTCAAAACTACTGATAAAGGCGGAATACGAGACAATGCTCGAATTCTTCCCCCGTTTCGCGGTGCATTGTGCAACAGCGTTGATAAGCGGGGAGCGAGCGGCCTGAGTCGGTGTCGCGCAGTCGAGCAGTCCCGCTCGTGTACTCATTCGTCGAGGTCCGTGCGTAGTGTCGTGTGCTCATGTGTCGAGTGTCCCTGCAACGAGCCCTCCCCGCGGGCTATCTTTAATCCCCTCCAGCCCGACCCTCCACCGGGCCCCGCGGCCTCCGATCTAAATGCGAATCGGCCACCGTTCCCGCGAAATCGTCCTCCACGCACCGCGTCCAGATTACTACAAGGTCGTCTACGAGACTCAGCAGAGAGTTTTGAGCCTACTCAATGCCCACGTGACTAATATGTGACCGGTTTTTGGGTAATTGGTGGAATTGTGACTGCTTTCGGAGAGAGACTCATCAGGGAGTGATTTAAGAAGAAGAAAAATACGGGAGGTCGACTTGAACGCTAGACTTTTTAAAGGTAGGTGACCAAAGATGGACAATTTCATGAAATTCATTCGCGCGAAATTTCACCCGCAAGGACCCCGCACAGGCACTCTTTGTGGGGATGTGTACCACAATCGAATTCTGATTTTTTTTATTGCATAAAAATCGTCTTTGGGTGCTATCAAAAGTCATCGTTGAGCCAACTTTCTACGAAGCACCGTTTTCGCAGAATTTCGCAGAATTCGCGGTGGAAGTTTGGATAATAGGGAATTTGCGCACAAAAATTTTATTGCTTTATCTGAGAGTGTCTAAAGAGCTGAGTTCGCAGTATTTTTCATTAAATTTTCTCACAAGGGAAATGGTTGAAAAATTGATTTAAAAGTGAGAAAATTTGCCGCCTTGCGACGTCATTTGGCGGCATTTTCCATTAAAACACATGTATTTTAGCAGATTAGGTTATTTTGTCATATATTTTCCAATAATTGTCCAATTTGGAAACCAAGGATATCCTCGAGCTTAGTTTTTCTAGTAGCATCATTTTAAACATGAAATTCACAAAGTTTCCGACACCTTCAAATTCTCTATTACTTAAGTATGTGAGACCAGTGCGGCGGTACCTATCTTTCAGAACTTGCTGAAAACGAGGAAAATCTGGGAGTCTTATCTCGGATTTCGCACGTCTTTTCGTGTCACCGTTCAAATCAGATTCTTTCTCTCTCCCACTTTTCTCCTTACCTATCACCAGTTTGAGCTCTGATTGTTAAATTGCCTCTCTGGCCACACTCATTCAAGTAATTATCGAAAGTAAGTAATAAATGAAAACTACCATGAACGCGGAAATTTTTACCGAACAGGAAACGAGGCCGAGCAGGACGTCATGAATTTAACAGCTGAATGTGGATGTCAACAGTCATCGCCCAACGGCTGAAATTTAGCAAATTCGATTTATTTTCATCCAGATGTGTATCAAATCTACTCGAATAGTACAGACAAATTCAACATTAGTCCGATGGTTGCTGAGAATTGTTGCTGAATTTTGCGCGTCACGCGCAAAATTCAGGCATCGAGCCGATGACCTCCACATTCAGCTCCCACATTCAGCGTGTGATTGCGGCACTATGAGTTTATTGGAGCCACGTGGTATACTGATCATTTTTTGATAACACCCAAATAGAATTGAAACCCTGCTAATGCATATTATGATCCCGATCCGGCGATCCGTGCATGGAGAGTTTGGCCAGAGAGGTGGACTCTCGATGTAGCGTGCGGGATATCCCCTCTATTACGGCCTCTACTTTGAATGTTTTTTTTTTTGAGCTTAGGAGTTGCTTTCAGAAAAAACAGTAGTATCATCCTGTTCCTCGCAAAAAATTTTACGAGGAAAATGCATTTGAGTCGCAAGTCTCCGACGCATTTAAGAACTCCATGCACAGCCATCGCGTACGAATTATTACAAGGTCGTCCGTGTTCCAGAAAACGAGGCCGAGGAGGAAGTTTTGAATTTACCCAATTACCACGTGACTGATATATGAGCGTTTTTTGATATCGGTGAAAATGTGACCATTTTCGGTCACAGCCAAAGAGCGATTTTTCAATGAAAAAAAACGAAGGGTCAATAACCTAAGGTAAAAAGTTTTTAGCCTTAGGTGGTTCATCATACTGCCGTGTTATCGCTGAGAGCCACAAGTCCGGAGAAAATGGAAGAGTTCCACCTGGAGACGAAAATGTATCCAAACGGAAAATTTGCAATACAATATTTACACTTCATCGTCGATTATGAACCCAAAAGACTTTTGAAACTATTTTCGGACGATATCCGGCGCGGCGTGAAAGTCATTTCCAGAGAGAGCTTCATCTGGCTGCGATTCTAGTGAAAAGCGAGGGAGATCGAAAATAGTTTGATCGAAATAGTTTTTTAGGTAAATGGTTTATTATACTGCACTCTTAGAAATACCGAAGTGAAATCCGAAGTGCACTTATTTCCGGAGTCTATTTTTCCCAGGAGGAGTGAAATTCACTTCGTTGAAGCGGAATCCACTTCGCAAAAAGAGGACGCTTCACTCAAAAAATCTGAATATCATCTTCTGGCATAAACCTTAAGGGGGTAAAGGATTTATTTTGGCCTATAGCGCTCGCCTCTGCAGTCTGGTAGTTTAATCCTCGAATATTTTTTATGTACCATGTACAAGTAATTTTCGAGTGACTTTTAGTTTAAAATCTTGGGTGAGCCAGCGTGATCTCAACTCGGAGACCAATTAGACATCGGGTTAGAAGGAGAGGGCATGAAATTCGAGAAGATATGAGTTCATGCGAAAATCCATGCAATATCGGAATTCCGCTGTGTTTGTACCTCTTCCCGAAGTTTGGAAATTTCGATGCTATCGATTGTTTCGGTTTATATTGATACAGATGAGCTGAGTAAAATTAATCATAAAATAAAACGTGACAGAAAATCTGCAACTTTGCAAATATCGCTGCCGCAGGTGAAATTTCAAAAGCACATGCTCGACGGTGGTGTTGCAAAATTTACGCGTCAAAGAATGGTAGAAAACTTAATGTTTTTTCTTAATGAAAAAATGTTTCACTACCTGAAATGAGTAAATAGGTATTGTTTTGGGGTTGTTAAATAAGTGTAAAAAACCGATCCTTTAAAAAAAAAAAAAAAAAAAAAAAAAAAAAAAAAAAAAAAAAAAAAAAAAATTGTGCGTTTGGGAATTGGCAACGTAGCAAACCAAGTTACTCATTTCAAGTCTCGATAAACAATTTACGAGTTCCTAGGTTCACCAACGATCTATAGAATTCATTGCTATTTAGCAAATAAAAGCCATCCTAAAGCTATGTTCTACGCCTTGTGTGCGTCCTTCAGTGTGCTTGATTATATTCAAATTTGCACAATCTTGGCAGCACAGCAAAACATATACATTGCCTCAAAAAAGAATGAGGAAATTTAGAGATAACCCCAAATTTTCAGTTCAAATAAGTTGTATGTTACACGTAGCCTTACCTGTCAGGATCTCTGAAGTCGTCTTGTATTCCCTCACGTTGGTATCGTTGCAACTCGTTCTGTCCTCCTTTTCCGTCGATGAAAACTATTTCGGCACCGATGAACACTTCCGGCGAGAAAAAAACGAATGGAGATTCCAAAAGAGGAATTTTGTGTGGTTTCATTTTCATTAGCCTTGTTGCTTTTGCAACGAAATGAACAATCGTACAAAGGACGTTTGACTCATTCACAGAGGGACTGAGACTCCGAATTTCGCTTTAAACTGAGCTAGAAACAAACAAACACAAAAAAACACCCCATGAGAACAGTGATTGAGTAAGTAGGTAAAGAAGAAAATATTCGTGAAAATATAAACAGTGTGCACATCGAAATGTAAACTACAGACAACAATCGCGGCGATGTATAGAACGGCGTATTTCTCGGCTGTGCAGGAGATGTTGCATCAGCGCGGATTGAAGGCGTTTTTAACTCTTGCTTCTGTTTCGACACGGCACCATCATATAGAACACTCTGTCTTAGAACTGTTTTTAGTGTATTTATTTATTATTCTTTACTACGTAGAGTGCATCCATGCATGTTCTAGGAATTAAATTTATGCCATGCAATTATAAATTAGGTATAAAAACATATAAGATGCCACAAAATAATTCTACTACTTGTACACATTTCGCAAACCCATAAGTTGCATTTTACTAACAGCATTTAAAAGTAGCAAATACTTTTGCAGGTTCCAAGTCTTACAACTTCAGTGTGCGAACGCTAGCAGTTTACTTTTGCAGAATCCAATGTAGTCTAACCGATGCTAACTACAACTACCTACTTGAGGAACGGGCATTGAGCGAGAGGGTTTCTTGGCTCAACTTAAAATAAATACCGAGCTAGACAGAAAAGAACCAAGTCACATTTTGGCAAAAATAATTTAAGGGTCGTTTACAAATTGCCTAGCCGCATATTACCTCTTGTAAAAAATCAAAAGAAAAAATATTTCGGATGTGGAAATAATCATTGAGCATAACATCTAAAATTGAGCCTTGTGGAGGAATAAAACCACGAACTTATTTTTCTCGGCTTGTTTCAGATTTGACTTGGCTCCTTCCTCTTAAACTTAGTCCAAATGGCACATCTGCCCACGATACCTTTGTGAACGCCGCAGGCGCTTTTACAAATGGACCACATTTAGCAAAAGGGAGTGAAGCCACATCAGCCAATGCCAAATTTAACTGGACAATTTAATTTTTTACAAGAGCACGTTTTTGTGGATTCCTTCGAAAATGTTAAGGAATTTGTTTCGTACCATGCAGAAAATTCATTGTTTGTACAAAAATCCGCCCAATCGTTTTCATGTAAAACATTAAATTGCCCGATTAAAGTTGACAATGGCTGATGTGGCTTGTTTCCTTTTTGCTAAGCGCGAGCCAAATAAGCCAGAGAAGATGGTTCCTATTTGCGAAAACACCCTGATGATCTTTGAAATCTCCACAGGTTCGCAGCACTATTAGAAAAAAGTCCAGTAACGAAAAATGAACTTTCTTGTTGGTGGTTATGATCGAGGGACCTGCCGCGAACCAAGTTGATGACTTCCGCCAGGAATGAGATCGCGGACTAGATTTCGGCACCTGGTCGTGGTTTTATCGGTTGGCACATGTGTCTGGATTTTGGCTTTCGCATCGACCCTCTACCAAGAGGAGAGTGATCCACAACTCGAGGACTCTGGAAAATGGTACGCGTGGAAACGTCTCTCACAACTCATGACAAGCGATGAAACGGCGAATCTCTCTCCCAATTCACCCCAGGTGGCTCAAGGTGAGACCAGATTTGGACTACAATTTGTCCGCGTTAGGCAGGAAGGGACCAACTCACATTACCCATTGCTTTTGATTGGCCATTTTAATTTTTTAGATACGAACGGCTGAAACGCCTAGCTCGGATACAACTATTCGTGCTCATGGGATGTTTGTGTTGCATGTATAAAAATTGAAGGTGCTTTAGTTTCCGTTGCGTTTAATAGGTACTAACAACTAATTAAAACGCGCTCGATTAGATTACGTGCCTTACGCCACACGTATTTTTTCATGTTAGCGATTTTAAAGTTTCCACCTTGTAGCAAGGGCTTACAAAAATGTAAAAAAATATCATATCTCGAGGAAAATGAGTTACATATAATGTGGACGTTAAAAGCGTTCACAGAAAGCATTATAAACTTGTAATTAGTTTTAACAATCTCCTAGAAAACCTAGAACACCTGCTGTTTGAATGTCCATTATATGCGTATATCAAAACATCAGAGAGCACAGCCCCCTTAAATATCCAAAAGAACTATAAGCTCAATTCTATATTAGGATTCTGAGAAAAATGCCTTAAATGACCATTATGCCTACTCACCCTCTTTACTAAAATTTCGTACTCTCACAATTAATGAGTTAAATAACGCACCTATGAAAGTTTTGTGTGCACTAGATTATTGCTGTGAATACTCAAAATATTGAACATGTCAAACCCTCCCCCCCTCCCAGCGGTCTATCCCAACAGAATATAAATAAAGTAAAACTATTCTATTCTATTCAGCTGTAAAAATCTCGAACGTTTTTTTCACTAATACTGTATGATGCGATCATTGGATAGGTGTGCATGCAGAGACTTTAAGGGTCGTCCACTTGGACCTGAAAGGTGCACCACCGACTATAAGCTACTTAAAAGAATGGCTGAAACTCGTGGCTCGCGCTGGCGCCACTGCCCTCCTCATCGAATACGAGGACATGTTCCCTTTCGAGGGCATTCTCCGCAACGTCTCGGCCACCAACGCCTATACCAAAACAGAGGTAAGATCTTTTTCATTACAGTTAGTTTTTGGAAGATGTGAGATCAAGGATCAACTGAGACAACATAACCGGTTACTGAAGCACTTTAAACCGCATCCAACGAAACAAAAAGACATTGGCAACATATTTTTTTTAGGGATTCCTTTGTAAGTACCCCAAGAATATACCTATAAAAATATCCTTTCATTATAAACTCCGAATATTTCAAACTAAAATGTTCAAATTTCACATATTTTCAGAGGTATTTCCGCTAATACGGAGAGATGATTAGGTACTTGGGTTAAATAGACCAAACTTCGATGATGGCCCGGCAAAGTTTACGGTTCGGTTAAACGAATTTTTCAGTCATAGGTCAAAAGATGTGTATACTTCTTGTACAAAAGACTGATGATGATCGGAGCCAAAGTTTGGTTTTCAGGACTGTGAGGTTCGAACGTTCGATTACTCAGCTGGGTGGAGAAAGTAGCGTCTCGAAATTTGGTGGTTTTCAATGCATGAAGACATTTTCCAAGAGGACACATCGTACGTTCAGTTGGTATTTTCTTTGTCGGATTTCTTTTTGAGACAACTAGAATCCCCGTTGTCCAAACGGGGACTGTAACAAGAATTCCATTGAAGCAACAGGAATCCCAGTTATCTCAAAAACAATTCCGACGTGGAAAATATTACCTATATGGACGTTCGCATAGATGCTCCAGGAAATTTTGGTTGGAGCGAAGTTGTCTGTATCCATTCAGAGTATTTTCCGAGGCTTGTTCTCCTCTTTGACATATCGTCGCCTTCAGGCCAAAGTTTCACAAGCCCAATGCGAAGTTTCAAAATTTCTGCCGCCATTTTATTATTTTACAGAGAAATTGATGATTGAATCTGTTTGAAAATTTCGCTGAATTGTATCGGCAGCGCGAGGAAAATTCACTGAAATTTTCGGACAGTTTAGTGTAAAATTTCTCCGTAAAAAAAAGAAATGGCGGTGAAAATTTTGAAACGTCGCATGGCGCTTGTGATACTACGGCCGAAAGGTGACGATATATGATAACTATATTGTAGCATATTGCACAATTTTTCTAACACTTTATCGGCACTATGAACACTTTTTCCTATACAAATTACACCATTTTCAAAAACCTATTATACTTAGATGACTTACTTTTTTATTATTGCTTACGCATGCACAATGGCCATTTCGGTTCAGTCACCATACCAATTCAGTCACCTGAAGATGGGCAGCCTGTCCGAAACGGCTATTGTGCGTAAAGAATAATAAAAAAGTAAGTTACTTAAGTATATAATCGGTTTTTGAGAAAATTTTTAAACAAATTTAATTTGTATAGAAAAAAGATATATGATAGGTTATTTACGTTTATCACGTGGCTCCGATTCAATTGCAGATTTTAGACTTGCTGCAGATCTGCGACTCCTTGGACATGGAAGTAATTCCCCTGATCCAGACATTCGGTCACATGGAGTACGTGCTGAAACTTGCGGATTTCATGAACTTGCGCGAAGTGCAGCAGTACCCGGAAGTGATCTGCCCCTCGAAAGCCCACTCCCGCCAAGTTATCGAGGAGATGGTGAGACAGGTGATGGCTGTCCACAGGACGGCCAGGTGGATACATATCGGCTGCGATGAGGTCTATCATCTCAAAATCTGCCCTGTCTGCACGGCTACGGATGATACCCCCAGGTTAGTGAGGCTCCTGTCATTTTGACTGCATGTTATCGTCCCGGGGTTTCAATGGTGGAACGTTTGGAGGAGTGGTCTACTACACAATGTATGAATTAAAGCACCGCACTGAAAAAAAATTCTCGGCGTTTTTACCAAGGTCCGTTGGTACCTTTACCATCTCACTTGTTTTACCAATTATTCGTAATTTTACCAAGACAGACTGGTAAGCTTACCTAAAAACCGGTATTTTTTATGTTTTTTCCGGGTAAGAATACCACTTTTATTGGTAATCAATTCCCGGTAACTTTGCCATTTTATCTCAGTAATTCTACCACAGTCGATAAAAAATAATGCCGTTTTTACAAAGGTCCAGTAACATTACCGAGAAAGTTCAAAAATTTTGCCGAGAAATCTTGGTAAAATTACCAATTCCATAAATGGTAATTTTACCAAGAAAAGACTGGGATCAAATAGAACCTTCAATCCTTACCCTTGGGTAAGAATTCTTACCCCTGGGGTAATTTTACCATTTTCTTAGTAAATATACCGAGATTTATTTTTCAGTGCGAATTAAATTTTTCCTCCTCAATACTCGTACCAAGTGAAAAGCTATTATTCACGCAAAAATAACTTACCAAGCCACATTTTAATACATGCACTATTACGACTGATCGATTGGAACTTAATCACGCTTTGCCCATTCAGCCCGCACTCGACTCTAAGTCATACCAGCAGCCTGATTGGTGAAATTTTGTGTTTGTTGGGTAGACATGGGTGACATAGGTTAAAAGGTGGAGCGTGATTGGTTGGCTATGACTTATCGCTGCTTTGTCGTACCTATGTCGGGTGAAACTCACAACAAGCTAAAGGCACCTCTTGAGTTTCCGACAGTATGTCGTCTATTCCACCTAACAAAGGTACGATATAAAGCAGCGATAACACATAGCCGACCAATCATACGCTCCGGCTTTTAACTTATGTCATCTATGTCCACCTGACAAACACAAAATTTCAAGAATCAGGCTGTTGATCCATTGACACAGAACTCGCTCTCTTTCTTCCAGCCAGATATTCGAGAAACACGTGATAAACACGGCGAGTTTCATCGAGATGAACTACCCGGGCGTGAAGACCCTAATCTGGGACGACATGATGCGGCACTGGCTTCCGGGGTACTTTGCCATCTCCAAGCTGCGCTACTGGGTCGAGCCGGTGGTCTGGGTCTACGGCACCGACGTGGCTGGGAGCCTCCCCGACTGGAACTGGTTCTGGTACGCCAAGACCTTCCCTCGGATCTGGGTCGCTGGCTCCTTCAAGGGCGCCACCGGGGAGCTCGCCGTCCTCCCCAACCTCACGTTCCACCTCGAGAATCAGCTCAGCTGGATCCGCTTCCTCAAAACAGGTCTCTTTTTCACCCTGTCTAGATTCCACCACCAGCCTCATAGTTGAAATTTTACTAAGTTCCCACAGAATTTGGAGAATTAAATTCACCGAAAAAAAAAGATGCTGTAGTAACATCCCGGATGTTATATATATAAGCCGCTTTACAACGCACTCTGGCGTTCTACGACACCCAAACGCCACATATGCCTGTCTTCCCAGAGGTTATCGGGCAACTGACACCGCAACATCTCTTCGTCAACGCCCTGCCGCCAACCCTTTACGGGACGTCCCCGTCGCCTCTTCCCAGGTGGTACCCAATCCAAAACTTGTTTGGGCAACCTCTCCTCCGACATTCTTTGCACATGTCCATACCAGCATAACTGCCTGGACATGACGTCCCGGATGTTTACGGTTGTTAAAAAAATGTGCAACAACTCTTGAATGTTGCTATTAACACTCTGGCAGTTAACGTAGCATAATAGGATGTTACTTTAACAGCCAGTGGTAATGACAACATTCAAGAGTTGTCGCACATTTTTTTAACATCCAGGATGTTACTACAGCACCTCTTTTTTTCCGGTGTTCCCTGACGTTTTCCTGATTTTCCTGACACATTTTGGTGAAATTCCCTGACAATGGGCCTGTGGCAAACTTTTGCTGGAGCAAAAATAAGAGTTGTCACTCATAGCAAGTGTCTCAAAAATCACGATGAGCGCATCGGCAAAGTCCGAAATGCACTCCTTACTTCACAATTTACATAAGAAATCTATTTATCTGACTATTCTTGACCTCCGAGCAATATTTCTATCTATTTTTATTGGATACTTTTGCTGAACTTTGTACAAAATTCCCTTATTTAGAGATCAAATCTTGGTAAAAGGCATTCAGTAGCTGATTGAAAAATGACAGGCCTCAATAAAAATGACCAGGAATGGTAAACGTTAGGAAGATGAGTGATATCAACGGTGAAACTCGTTGCAGACCCGTCATACTTTTTCTTTGAAATGGACAACTACTCAACGTCAATTTTTGAAAACTTGGGTAATTTTTTTTCTTCGTGCGAAGCAAATTCTGAAAAAATTAAAGAAATGATGTAGACATGTTCTTGTGTAAAAATGTGAAACGAGAGCGGAGATTTTTAAACACCGCGAACGAAATACGTGGTCTGGTAGTTTCATCGTTAATAGGTTTTACTTAGTGATTCGTAGATGTGTCAGAAATTCCCTGACTTTCCAGATCGCCAGCAACCCTGTGATGACATCTAAATCCTCGTTTCTTTTCCAGGTTTCCTCGTGAGAGACACGAAAATCGTGGGCTTGATCCTGACCGGGTGGTCCCGCTACGACCACTTTGCCGGCCTCTGCGAGATACTCCCTCCTTCGATCCCTTCTCTCGTTCTGAACCTGGTCCTGATCAGCAACTGCCACAAGAACAGCGCCTCAGTGCACGAAACGGCCGAATACAGGAACCTTATAGCGAAACGGGCGATGAAACTGCTCCAGTGCGCTCTGCCGGCCGACGCGGCGAACCAGCTTGACACCGTGCGTTTTGACGAGTGCTCATTCCTCGGCCACGAGACCTACTTCACCATGCAAGAGTACCTGGAGGTTGCGTCGCAGGTCCACGGAATGTTCGAGGACTTCACGTCGAAGAACGCGTGGTTGACGGCTGTCAACGTACGGGAGGGTTTCATGAGCCCCTTCAGGTGCAAAAAATTTCAATTAAATGGCTCTATGAGCAATCCTAGGTGGACTAGAAGGTCTAAAGGTAGTTTTCTTAGTCTGCCGTGCTAAGGAAGAACGCCGTATGGACATTCAAGAGATGCCAAATTTCCTTCGATAAAATGCTTACTTTCGAGGAAGGCTATGAACATTTTCCCTTAAAATTTTCAGGAACTTTAGGTGAAATTGCGAACAAAATTATCTAAAAAATTGGAGGAAAGATACTAAGAAATTATCCCGGAAATTCATGATTTACCAAAGGAAATTTGGCAACGCCTGAAGGCTCATACGGCGTTTTTCCTTGACACGGCAGTAGTCGTTCTTTACACAGATCCTTTCCTTGAGCAGCCCCGTTTTGCGTAAACTGTGATAAAGAGAGGTTTGAAAAAGCCCTAAATATAGGATAATATAAAGGACAACTTTTGCCAACTTCGACAGAGCCGGATTTACGTACTTGCCGCCCACCATTTCATTCGTTTTGAAACATAGATAAGAACCATCAAATAGACGTGTTGGAGGAGGAGGATGTATACGACGCGTTCACTCGTGCTGGGGACATTGCTTGTGAAAACCCTACACCGAAAAAAATAATATGCTGTTTTGGCATCTAGGATGTCAAAAATGTGTCTGGTGATCCCAAGATGCTGCCTTTACTGCCCCGCAGTTAATTTTACATCCTGTGAATGCAAATTCAACTGCGGGGGCAGTAAAGGCGGCATCTTGGGATCACCAGACACATTTTTGACATCCTAGATGCTAAAACAGCATATTATTTTTTTCGGTGTAAATACTAGCAAAAGTTCACAGGACTTCGCGCGAAAGTAAAGTTTCGTAAACGTATCTCTGTGTAAATGAGGCCTTCCTTCGATAAGAAATAAACGAAAAAAATGTAAAAGCAAAACATAAATGCGATCTCATAATTTTAGCTTCCGCCGCGTATGTGTTTGGCGCAATGCGTGAAGTATTCCTGCAGTCTTGTAGGCGCTAATATGCATGCGCGCCGACCGCACTACCTATGTTTGACGCAATGCGTGAACTACATAGGGTGTCCCAAAAGTACCGGGACTGGTTCTGTAACTTCAAAACTAAAGATAGATACAGACATGATCTTGGTTTCATTTTAAAGATCAACTCAATACCTATTGATTAAAACCAAGATCAGCTCAATCGAATAAAAATTGACCGAGTTAAGGAAATTTGAAATCAGTGAGGAGAGTTTACCCCTACGGTTTTTGAGGAAGATTCTTCATCGCCGTAAATCGAAAAATCGGCCTGTAATGTGATGCTTATGGTGTTTTTTTTTTATTTTCGAGGTGTCATTTATCAACATTTTGTACCACCAAACACAACAGTAGTTGACAGTGTGTATTATTGCAAAGTGCTAAAGGAGTTGAGAATGCACATCCTCCGGAAACGGCCGGGCTTGAAAGCTTCGTGGATACTCCATAAAGACGATGCGCGGCCTCACACATCGAACTTAACACGTGAATTTATGAGTAAAAATGGAGTTGAAACAATCCCTCATCCCCCTTATAGCCCTGACTTGGCTCCATGTGATTTTTGGATGTTTCCTGCGCTTAAAAAGGAGCTTCGCGGACGGAGATTCGAACCGAAGACCGAAATCCAGAATGCAGTTCAGAACTTTTTCAACGCTATCCCAGAGGAAGAATTCAGGAAAACAATGTTGGATAAGTGGCAAGAGCGCATGAAAAAGTGCATCCGGTTTGATGGACGGTACTTTGAAAAGCAAAAGGAAGTTATAGAAGATTCGGAGGAAAGTGGATATGAATATTAACTTTTTGAATCCTGGTAAGCGAAAAATCTTCCTAAAAAACTGTAGGGGTAAACTCTTCTCACTGATTTCAAATTGCCATAACTCGGTCAATTTTTATTCGATTGAGCTGATCTTGGTCTTAATCGATAGGTATTGAGTTGATCTTTAAAGTGAGACCAAGATCATGTCTATATCTATCTTAGTTTTGAAGTTACAGAACCAGTCCCGGTACTTTTGGGACACCCTAAGTATTATATGAGCGTGAATATTTTTCATGAACTTAATCACATTCTTTCATTCGAAACACGACGAAATGTGTATTGTGCTTTGCTTTTACCCCTTCTAATTTCAAATTCTTGCCCTCCAGGGTCTGGACGAGGCTGCGTTTTGACGAGTGGACATCGGCCAACAAGCGGACCGCGTTTCTGGAGAAGTTGGTGCGGTCGCAATTGGTGAGCTACTTCGACGTGTTCACGATCGAGGAGTGGTTTCAACAGCGGATTAAGCCGTTGTACGATAAGTTGGACGAAATGAAGCACCTGGCGGACACCGCGTTACGGCAGACTCACTGGCCAAGGCGACCCTTGGTCAAACGACCCTTCCAGGACTGAAACCGGACGATTTTGACGAGGTGTTTCAGTCAGTGCTACAAATTGAACGTCTATAATTACATTCCCAGAGTATCATGGTCTTCGTTTTGGAATCAATTGGAATCAAAAGGCACTGTCATTGACTATTTCTCAAGGAAAAATTAACCGGTTGCCTCAGGTTCATGACAGCATCCCGTAGGACTTTCAAGGATCTTCCGAGAAGTTCTGAAACATTTTCAAGAGTTTCCAAGGATAGAAAAAAATACTTCAGATGACTTAAAATCTGTATTTAAACGCGACTTCATACCCCCATTGCCCCCCCCCTCCTTTCTATGTTTCTCTGTTGAAATGACACTTTACGTCTCACGAAAATGATCCAAGGTCGGACTGAGCGAGATTATCTTTAAAAATTGGCGATTTATTGATTTGCATCTGATTAAAGAATAAGGATAAAAATAGAATAGGTAAAGGTAGAAGAAGAAGAAGGATAAAATCGTCTCACTTAAGATCATAGTCATAAGTGACGGAAATAACGCGCCCTCAGCGCTTAGCAACTCGCGACGCAACGAATGCAGATGTAGCGAAGATAGCAACGCCGCGACACCAAACAACTATTCCACCTTTGAAGCTTCCTATGTTGCATACGCACGCATATGAAGGCGCACTGACTTCTCCAGCTGTCACCGCAAAGCTCACCATCTCGAGACAGATACGTCGGTCGCTAGCTTGCGACTGCACGTCACTGATTCGATTATTTGCATGGATTAAAAAGTTTCGAGAATGGACTTTCGAACATTGCCAAATTTCTTCCAAAAAAACACATGACTTTTCCACGTCAGAAACTAAGTGTTGTTACTTTTTTGCTCCGCATGCGTGCCTACAACAGTATCCCAAAATCTATTATTTGTTTGATTTTCGGTGGTTCCCTTGAGCACGGCAAGTGATTTTGGAGTACGCAAATATTTAAGGGGAGGGTTATATGGAGCAACATTGGTGGAAATCTGAGAATTTCTAAGAAAAACACTCATACAATTTTGAAAGGTTAATCATTTTATAGTGAAGAAAAGGCAACAATCGATGCTGATACAACGTTATTCCTCAGCAGGTTAGGATTGAGCGCCCTTCTTCCAATGCTGTCCTCCACTTGCACTCCAAGTCAAGAGTGGCGGTAGCCACCCCCGGTCGAGGAAAATGACGTCCTACTAAAGTCCCGATAACAAACGGGTGGCCGACACTCTTAGTCACAGGCAACTCCCTTAATCTGAAAATTGATTCGATTTAGAATGGAATTCAGAGCAAACGGCGGCACGGATTCCAACGATCTTGGTGTCTATGGACGCAGCTAAGTTAGCCGGATGGCGTTTAAGGGTTTCATTAAGATCCATTGAGTTTTCAAAAACTTATAAGCACTTAATGACCCAAAACAAGGAAAATTTTACTTTTTACTTTGCCGGGAAATTTGAATTTCAAGAATCCAGGGTCCTGAGAAAGTCACTCAAACTCCGCGATAACGGTAAACCTTAGACCCATAAAAGTGGGTACCTAAAGAATCGTCATGTTACCGCGTCCATGGGTTTTTACAGTTTTGTAACATTCCTAGTGATCTTAAAGAGAAATTACGGAAAATACGACTAAACTGCCCGTCATGACCATCTTTAACAACAGATTTCTCGCTTACCCGGCCGCAGATCGTAATGGAGCCTATATAAAGGGCACTCCGTGAAGATGTGAGGATTTCATTTTGCCACATAAAAAAGCGCTTTATCTCACGGATAATCCAGCATCCGCTTACATCCTTCAAAATTTTAGCTATAATTTTTGAATTTAGAAAAAAACCAGTAACATAATGGTTCAACGCCATTGGTTCATTCTGTTCAGGTTCGTCCGAGTTTCGGGAACGAAATTCCTGTCGTCGTTATCAACCTCCATCTACTGTATTTATTTGTGAATAATGAACAGATTTAATTTAAAAGTTCAATTCATTTTAGATCCTAACTAATATTACACACTTATATTATTACGCCCACTTTTATCCCGATACACTACTTCATTGGTTTCTTAAAAATCTCAAGTGATTTCTGGTCGGTCGTTACCAACCTCTTTAACTAGTTGTGAATAGATTTACCTTATTTGGATAAGAGTTTAATTCTTTGTAGATGCTAACTACTATATGTACGTACTCTTATTATTACGTCTCACGTGTTCTACTGGAGCCCGATATACCTTAATTTCTCTTAAAATGTTCAAAAGATATCTTTATTTTATTGAACGATATGTGACAAATTTTTAAGTGAGGTTATGTCGTCATGTTTATGTCAGTACCTGACCTAAGCGATAGATGTAATTCAGGTAAATTACGTTAACGAAATTACACCGAAATTGTGCCAAACTCTAAAGAGGAAGCAGCATTTACATCACAGAATGCATGCTCGTGACTAAAGTCTAAAAATTACTGGAATATGAGCCTCGGCCTTCACATGCGACTGTCACTGAACTTCGACCGAAATTTATTCGCTCTACATCTTGCCATCAACCTATGTGCTCTGGAGTGATTATGTTTCTCTGAAGTGTATGTTATTTACATTAAGAACATGTTTCCTTCATGATTTATCTTGGAATCCTCCTATCTCTTCTACCGTTCTTGTTACGCGTGGCTTGCGAACCTGAGTATGTGAGGCACAATTCCATCCCTTTTCGGAACAGTTCAATCATAGATCAACTTAATGTCACACAATCAAAGATCTTTGACTGTTAGCATTTGCTCAAATTGGTTTCTTCCGAGTCTCTTTGATTTTGCGTCAGGAGTTGTTAGAAACATCATTTTGCCCAACAATAGTAACAAGGTCTTTAATGAAAGGTATGTACTCGTATTATTCTCATAATTTCATAAGTTGATGATGAAAACACAATGAAGGCTTCATTTTCTTGCATCGATTACCGTGTGAAATGGGTGCGCCCATTCTTCCTCCATACAAAAGCGTAACAGAATAAATTGCTTATCTGTCAAGAGGACTACAGTAGTAATATACGTAGGTGCCAGTTCCTACCCAGTTCCATTGGAATAAGTGCGATTGTGTCAATCAAGGCTGAGTACAATTATATTAACAATTATCTTTTTATCCAGCCAGAAGTATGTCTTCATGATCCTTACTTTGTCTATGAGCCTTGCCTGATCGCATCAGCCCCAGTAAGTGAGAGGATATACCCACCTAAATCGGAATGGAAAGCTTTGTTTAAATCGCCGCCCCTCTTTCTTGCTGCTTATGTAAGGGGATAATCTCCACCCTTTTAATGGATATTTAATCTCAGTTCTCTGTTTTAAATGAGGACCAGTTTGCTAGAGGGAGCCTCTGTGCACGCTCTGTGTCATTCACGTATTGAGTGTTTGTTTACATCGAGTCATAAGGTTATGTTTGCACCCACTTATTGCTATTTATACTTATTGCTAGATAGATGTGTTACTGAAGTATTATTCCATTTTGACCTAGCGAGTGCTTTCTAAGCTCAGCTCCCAGCATGTAATTACTCCAGTGAAACAGTGCACGTAAAATATCAGGTGTGCGGAGTTCAGTATTGACAGTATTTTTTTTTTTTTTTTTTTTTTTTTTTTATATATATATACTTTAGAGGTAATCCACACTTGTTTACGCATCGAGCCGGTCGCGTCAGTGAGTCGGAAAAATTTTGTATTTCTGTCAATGGACAGAAGGAGAGAAGAGAAGAACAGATGAATCGTTTAAATTATTAAAATGTGAAATTCTGGAGTAATCCCTTTTGGAAATGAACGCGGTAAAGGCTCTCGCGATCTCCTTAATGAAAGGGTTTCTGCAAACGCAAGAGTCATGCTTGTTGCATCCTGTATAAATGAAGGAAAAAGTAAATGTTCCCGCTCTCCTCACATTCAGTAGGTAAGAAAGAAGAAATTAGTTTCTTGCGGCTCGTGTATGGAAAGCTTCAAGCGAGTCGTGCTTGTTGCGGAACTCATAATTGAAGGAGAAAATTCATTTAAATTTTCTCGACCGATTTTTTGATTTCAAGTTCATTCGAAGGATTTATGTACATATCTGTGAACCACAAAATCGGTTTTTTTAAAATTTTCTTATTGTTGAGGGATTATTTTTTGTTTCTTTTTTTTAAACCATAAGGAGTAAGTTTTTGGACATATGTGGCCTTGGTGGACCCTGAGAATTTAAGAGAGGTTTTTGTCATCTCATAGTTACTTACTTAGTTTTATCAACCTTCTTGGAGGGGTGAAAGGGAATGTTTTTGGTTAATAAGATGTAACACGTCAATTTCCTCGACCGGATTTTTTGCCCGAAAATGTTTTTGAGGGTTTTTGTAGTAATAACACCACCAACATAACAGCAAAGCAGTTCAGAAGTTCAGCGAGCAGAAGTTCAGTTAGCAGGATGGAACTACAAATATCATGTACCTACCAGACAGATGCCTAATTTCAAACGACCTATATTCTGCTTGATGACATCAAATTATTGTGATACATAGGGCATACTTACCGACTGAATGGTTATTTAAGAATAAGAGCTTTCAGCACATAAAAACGCGGCCAAAAATAAAAAAGATGCGTATGAAATTAGGTACATACCTTGGTACCAGCATAGCTAAAGACAAATTTTATACCTAATTTCTATTATGTATTATTTACAATGGAAAAAAAAAAAAAAAAACATTGGATCTAGAGTCCAGACTCTTGGAAACATTGACAAGAAAAAATACTCTTGATTCAATCAGATTTAAGCTTAAATCAAAGGGAAATCTGCTCAAATTAAGAGGCTTGGTTCTTGATTTCAGCAAAAATCCGATTGAATCAAGAGTATTTTTTTTTGTGGATGTTTTTAAGAGTCTGGACTCTAGATCAAAGGTGTTTTTTTTCCAGTGTATGTTCTCTGATGTACCATATATTTTTGTTGTTGAAATTCCTCAATTAAGTTTGCGAAGAATATTCCAAACTGGATGCATTTGCATAACAACCGTACTTACAAATCAAAGTTTTCCTCCTTAGAGAATGTTGCAAAATAATGAGATTATAGGAGGAAACTTGAAAGCTTGAAGAGCCACTAAATACAGAGCATTTAGTCATACTCTAATAATTTCATTATTATCTTTCTAAGTCATATTCGTAAGCATCACAGTTTTTTTTCAAACTTTCTATTGAAAAATAAGTGAAGGTTTTTTTGTTACTCATATATTGAAAATAAAATTTGAAATTGAAGATCATTGTTGATTTATTTTCTTCAGCGTTAGAATCAATATGGGAAAAATCTTACTTTTAATGAATTTATCATCTACCGGTTTTCCTACCGAAGTTCCTAACTTTTTGCTTAAAATACACTTTCTATCATACAATCAAAACAGACTGTATTGTATATTTTTCTCTTTAAGTAGAGGGTGTCAAAAAACAAGAATCTCAACAAACGGCAGTGCTTGAAAATATCTGCAATCAATTCGTTCTTTACAGAAAAATAAACAAACGCTATGGGGCGAGTGTTTATTCTTAAAGAGGAATAGAAATTTTGCAACATTAGATCCGACTTTTGGGAGAATTTAAAGATTTTCCGTTAACTTTCTAGAGCATTCTCTATCAAAATATGAGATATCAATTTCTTTCATAAGAAAAAAAATAAGAATTACCTTTAGAGACTAGAGAAACATGTAGACAAAGCAAGTACCAAAACACAAAAGAGATAAAAACAAGAAAAGAAAAAAAAAGCTGAAAAAAAGGCAAAAACAAGTAAAAATTTCAGAAGTGTAGAATGCCTCAGCATCTTACGACAGCAAAACTTAACACACAAAAACATTCATAGGAAAGAGAATGCTCAAATGATCCGATCATAAAATTAACATGTTACAAAGTATTCTGATTTGGGTGGCTTTTTTCAATCATAATTTCATTCACTTACTTTCTTTCTTTTTCGCACGATGAATATTTAAATATTCATCAGGCGAAAAAGAAAGAAAGTAAGTGACCATAGTTCCCGATAAAGAAAACAAAGGAGTAGTGACCATAATTTCATTCTTTTGTGTTGATTATAGCGGTTTGAGAAACAGGATGTGATTTGCTGAGACGTTCTGCATTCTACAGATATTTACAAATTATTGCCTTATTTCCCCCTTTCTTCACTCTCCTTTTTTTCCCCCTCTCCGAATACGTTCATGCACTTTTAGACTGCAACAGAAGTTCCGCCATCTCCACAGTTACATTTTAATTCTGCGCTCAACTCAAGACAGCTGATCTTCTGTCACACTTAAGAAGGGTATGAACTTATTTGGACTCTACCTTGCCATCTTAGTTTCGTGCTGCCCGAGTTCACAGCAAAATAACTGGCCAACTCTCAGAGGAGACAGCCGATCTGTCCTGATCCATGCACTCAGAATCAATGCAAAAATAAGGACAGCAGAACTTCTGCCAAAACCTAAAACTCAGCCAATAAATTGTGTGTGAACTCTGGTCTTTTTGGAACTCATCGGGAAGAGGAGCAAGATAAACATGTGAAAAAATCACAATATCTGGAGGTACTTAGGTAATTTAATATGTATAACTTTGTAGCTTACATTTTTCTTAAAACAGAAAAATCAATAATTTTAAAGACACAACCTACTTACCGCCTAGACATAGAAAAAACAAAAGAATTAATTTACCTATTTTGTACAGCTTTTTTTTTCTTTTTACAAAACAATTGCTTCATTGGCCTTCCATGAGTATTAAAACACTTTGTTGATGCATACCTGACATCGGAACAGTCGTCAAGAGTAATGTGTTAGAGCTCGTGCATTGTATGTTGAGACAAACGTCAATCTCTGATTAGCTCCGAACTTGCACCATTCAGCGGGTTCATACATGCAGTCAGAGGGCACCACTGATGACTGGAGGCATAAACAATACTTTGACGTTTGTCTCAATGTACGATGCGCGAGCTCTAGATATTTATGACCCAGCATCAACGTGCAAATACATGTCATGATAGCTAGGAATCAAATTCAACAATAAAAAAGTACCTGAGGGATGAACTAAAAGACTGTTAATCAAAAAGCCCCATGAAATTTGGTTTTGGGTTTCAACAAAATTGATTCTTCCTTAGATGGACAAGGTTAAATTAAAGCTATTCAGGTACTCACTAAGATTCTCACTGAGCGAGCAACTTCGATTTGAGAGAGTAAGCAGCATACCAAACTCCGATTGCTAGACTAGTTGCAAGGAATTCTGAGTTGACCCATGGACCTTGGTACGTTCCAGGATGACTAACTGCAATTGTGACCAAAGGTTTGATGGATGAGATGTCGTCGCCATTTCTGAGTGCCTTCCTCAAAGCTACAGCACCTTCTTCGTCGAATAGGTTGACAAAACGTTCTCCGCTGCGGAACTTCTTGATATCTTCAACCCAGCTGACCTGGTAGCGGTCGTTGCCTGTCACTTTAGCCTCTGGGAGGAGCTTGCCATCTACCTCCGCAACAAGCGCAAGATCTTTGACGTTGTTAGCGCACTTGAGACTGAATTCAATGATGAAACCAACATGCGTCAATACGATACCATCTTGTGTGTAGTAAGAAGAGGCCGAGACTTCGGGGCTGACACATGATTCGGCGCTGGATAGCGCAACGAGCGAGAGAAAAACGAACACTGCTTGACTAATCATGGTGACTGACCTAAAACGCACTGGTCTGGGAGATTAAGACGCACAGCAACAAGTAATGTCTTGAATTTTCAAGAGCACGGGATCAATTGACGATCACGATTCACGAAAAATTGACGGCCGGCTGCTGATGTGAAGTGTGAAGTGACAACGCGTACTACACGAAGCTCCACGTCATGACGCTACGCGACGTTGAATTTCGAAACGATTTCTTGAGTTGAGGTTATGTTGACTTCGCGATCCTAAAAACGCGGAATCTCAAAAGAATTTATTTGATACGACGATGAAAGCGAGAAGTTAAAATTAATGATAAACAATTAAAATGAAGGAGAGAACACAGTGTGATGCAATGATGAAAACTCTTCAATTCACTTGTAAGTTATTAGTAAGTTATGGGGTTTGTAAATAATTTACGGCAACGTTGCAACACTACGTCAACTCGTCAACACTGTCCGTCTTGTTTTGATCCCGATTATGTAAATTGCCAATCTCTCTAGTTCTACTCGCTTTTTTCTGACAATTTTTTAAACATGAAATAATGACTGAATGCAATCTCATACGATATGCAACCATTTTTAAATTATTATGACCTCTGAATTCGATGAAAATTGATCTTAAGAGAAGACAATGTAAGAATTTAGATAGAGTTTACGTAGTGCTGTAATGTTTCATTGGTTGGTGTACATGTGCAGATGCACTTTTGAATCGCTGCAGCTGTTCTAAAGAATTGCAGTTTTTCTTGAACCTGATTGGCTGAGATGTCAGCACAATGCCATTCCTTTATTGTGTTTTTGTTTGTGTGAGTGTGTTTATATTCCCTCCTTTATCAGTCGTCAACTCGTGATTCGTGATCCATCCATTATCACAATAAGCTTTGTTTACACTTCTTTTTATCTCCACCATTATTAAGTTTACCGTTGGAAAATACCTCCATACTTTTATCAATTTATAGTGTTGTCTCTCTTGTTGAATCTTTTTTAAAACTCAAAAGTGTGATTTTAAAACAACATTTACCTGCCTGAAGTCTCCAGGTGCTGAGTAACTGCTCTTCTCTGACCATTGTTCATCTCTTTGTTTGCTCAAATAGTTCTTTTTGAGCTGTTTTCTGTTTTCTTGAAATTTTACTGAAATCCGATCACTTTCTCCTGCCCATCTTTATCAATGTGCCAACGCTCCAACTCACTGTAGTGCCAACGAAATTCTCCGACTCAATTCATCATGGATCGATCAGTACCTCCTATGATAAAAGCTATCGTCTCTAAGCCCATAAGAAACTGCTTCTATTTTTGTTGTGATATGGTCCTTCTTGGCATAATCATGACACTGCAGGGTGCATGCTTGAATCTTTATGTCATGAACGAATACCCAGACGAAACCCTTCCACATTTCTTATTCCTCGGAGATTTCATTTGCGTTGTGCTTGCCATGGTCGGAATGCGAGCAACATACATTTATCTTCAGAAATCCAAGGAAGAGGAGTCCAATGGAACTCCACCAGATCAAAGCGCTTTTATCTATTCACCAAAAAAATTCCTGAAGAAATTCCCAACGAGCAAATTGGGTGTCCTGCCTCTGAGCTACATGTCATGGTTGGTGTACATACTGTTTTTGCTGGTGAAGATCATCATCATCTACTGGTCTGGACTGTCTCTAAACTTGAAAACCACTGATTTGCTGGGACCTCAAACGCTTAAGGTGAGCTTTCTCTCTTTCCGCTTTTTCATCACCATCCTCTCAGTTTCCTCAAGGGCAGCAACGGGTGAAGGGTCCTCTTTAAGGAATTATGATGATTAGCAGTGGCGTGGCGTCCATAGGTTCGCAGTGTTCGCCGAACACCCTAAAATATTTTGAGACAATTGATAAATTATGGCTAACAATGTGGGAAACAATACAGAATAGTAGACCGCAAATAATTATCGGGAGATTTTCTTCCGACGGCGATATGCGGCGTGGCGGAGAGAAAGAATCCTGAGACGCGGGGTCCGCGAGGGGCCACCTATCCTGGATGAGAGTGAGAGGGGAACGGGCGGGGCGAGCTGCCCACTTCGGTGAGAAGAGAGAACCTCGGTGCAATGATGAAGAAGGGTCGGTAGACGAGAGAGCGGGAGGCACTGGCGCGGAGGACAGAGCGGAGCGGGAGCATTGAGTTCGGCCGACAAGTGCGGACCGCGCTCGCGAAGTGAACATAGCAGAGAGAAAAGGGAACAGGGAGAGAACGAGAGACGAGAGTCGCTCATCAGTCCAGCTGTTTCCTTTACCAGTGGTCCGCAGGTCCCTGCGAACGGCCGAATTTCCCCTCTGCCAATTCGTCCTATGCTTCTCCTCTTCGCTTGCGGGCAGCGCGCGGGCCGCATCTCTCAGTTCCACATTCCTCAGTCTCCCACTTATTCTCGCAGGTGCGTGTTGTGCAATTCAACGTGATCTTCTCTCCTTTCAAGAAGCTGGAATTATGGTTTCAGAAGAATACTGAATAAATAATAAATACTTTTTGAAAATTTTAATTATAATAAAAACTTTTTCAACAATTTTTTTCATTCATTTAATCAAAAAATAAATCAAATATTCCTTTAAAAATAAAAAAAGCTATAAAAAAATTTAAAAAATAAAACAAAAATGAAAAAACAAAACAAAAAAAAGGAAAAAAAAAACAAAAAAGGAAAAAAAAAACAAAAAAAAACAAGCGGGAAAGTTCTAATACTGTCGTATTCGAGAAGTGCTCGGCTTTTTTCTGTGTCGTTTTTCGGCGCGGTTTTAAGTTTCCTATGCAGGAGATGAGCACCGTCGAGGTGAAAGAACTCTCTCACCAAAATTACAACTATAAATTTGGGGGAAACTAAAATTCACTAAAATAAATAAATTACAGGAAAACGATCAGTGAAAAAAAAAATAAAATAAAACGTCAATTTATTGCCACAATTTTCACCAAAAAGGATGAGTCGCGGCTGAGGATGGGAGCTAAGCTCCCGAAACGCGTCCCGGTTATTATTTTATACAATTTTACGCAAGTGAGTGTGTTTTATCTTTGTGTTTTTAAATAATTTTTTAAATGAAAATTGTGTTCCACCAGAAAGGATGAAAATTGTGTTCTTGCGGCTTCATTTTTTAAAAAATTTCGGACCCCCCTTTCATGGAGGGGGGGTAAACCCCCCCTGACCCCCCCTTAGGTGGTTGACACTCCTACCGAACACCTATCGGATAAAGTCACGCCACGCCACTGATGATTAGTTTTTTCTTTAATTAATAAAGCGGTAAGAACTGGAAGTTTGCAAGGCTGCGTAACAAAATAAATATGTGGTTTTTGAGTCTAAGAATCAAGACGACCAAGTTTTATAAAAATGCTAATCTTTCTTTGTGAGCTGCTCTAATTCCTGCAGATTCCTGCTCTAATTCCTGCTTAATTCCTGTAGGAAATGCTACAGATGAGAGAAGTCAGAATTTCATTAGATCCCAAAGCTTGGTTTAAGAATTGATTTCGAGTCCCATTTAGCCTGGTAATAAATGGT
Organism: Bemisia tabaci; assembly: GCF_918797505.1. Lineage (NCBI taxonomy): Eukaryota > Metazoa > Arthropoda > Insecta > Hemiptera > Aleyrodidae > Bemisia > Bemisia tabaci. The sequence goes on along the minus strand of NC_092800.1, from coordinate 45,922,312 downwards.
GGTGAAAACCTCACAATGTCTCTGCCAAAATTTACTTTCCAGCAATGTTTTTGTAACGCTTTTATCATGTAATTTTTGGCATTTTCTAAGGAGGCACTTAATATTTGTCATTTAGCTATCATATGGCTTGAAATGCGCTGCTGCTGAGTGCAGCAATTTCAAACTTTACACATGCTTCTGCTGATGTAGAGCCCTCGAACCTTAACTTGTTTTTTTTCTATGTTTATAGATGACAATAGCTTTCACGAGTATCACCTTTATGCTGTTTGTGGAGGCTCACAATTGGGATTTTGTTTCTGCTGAGAGACGTGCTTATGTCACCACTGTCTGTGTCAAAACTGGCTTTGAAATTTTTGATTCGGTTGATATGCTATCTTTAATCACAGACCAACAACAAGAAGAGGTAAATTGCATGTTGTATGAGATAAAATATTTTATGAAATACTGTCCCCCTCAAGATTCTTTCCTAATAGCAACGATCTTGACCAGGCAATTTTTAAAAAGTCTGGAAATAGTTGTTTTTCTTTTATTTTTACGGAAAAAACGAGGATGGTCCCTGATTCTAAATCTTAGCTTTCAGAAAGTTATTTTTGTTCCTCCTGGTGAAATTTAGATGGGAGTCATAAATAATGACGCATCGTTGAAGTGTTGCAGCGATTTTAGGGTTTGTCCCCCCCGCCAGGGTCCGCAGGGCGCTCAAGACATCTTCGCAGTTTGACGCGCCTTCAATCTGGCGAAGCTGCAACATGCTTACAGCCGTGGTCGAATAGTTGTATGTCACGCCTGCCGTAAACGAACTCAAATATCGTTGGTTCCACGCGAAAATGAGCTTTTTTGCCTCGATTGCATCTTTGCAAACCACAGTTAATGCTTCAATTTGAGTCAATATATTTTAAAAATCGGAGCACAGATTCTCTGAAAAATTTACAATAATTTTTCGTACGAATTTAATTGAAATCACGGGCAATTTCGCCGCGATATTATATTTAGTCCTATTTTCCTTTTTTCCTTTTACCGAAGGAAAACCAAGGTCCCTGAATCTAAATCGTAGCTTTAAGGATAGTTGCTTTTGTTTCCTATGCTGAAAATTAGATGGGAGTCATTAATAATGACGCATCGTCTATGTGTCGCAGCGATTTTGGCGTTCGTCCCACCCGCCAGAGTTGGCAGGGCGGTCAAGACATCTTCGCAGTTTGACGCGCCTTCAATCCGGCGAAGCCGCAACATGCTTACTGTCGTGGTCGAATAGTTGTATGTCACGCCTGCCGTAAACGAACTCAAATATCGATGGTTCCACGCGAAAATGAGCTTGTTTGCCTCGATTGCAACGTTGCAAACCACAGTTAATGCTTCAATTTGAGTCAATATTTTTGAAAAATCGGCGCACAGATTCTCTGAAAAATTTACAATAATTTTTCGTACGACTTTAATTGAAATCACGGGAATTTTCGCCGCGATATTATATTTAGTCCTATTTTCCTTTTTTTTCTTTTTACCGAAGTAAAACCAAGGTCCCTGAATCTGAATCGTAGCTTTTAGGATAGTTAATTTTGTTTCCTATGCTGAAAATTAGATGGGAGCCATAAATAATGACGCATCGTCTATGTGTCGCAGCGATTTTAGCGTTCGTCCCACCCGTCAGAGTTGGCAGGGCGGTCAAGACATCTTCGCAGTTTGACGCGCCTTCAATCCGGCAAAGCCGCAACATGCTTACTGTAGTGGTCGAATAGTTATATGTCACGCCTGCCGTAAACGAACTCAAATATCGATGGTTCCACGCGAAAATGAGCTTGTTTGCCTCGATTGAAACGTTGCAAACCACAGTTAATGCTTCAAAATGAGTGAATATTTTTTAAAAATCGGCGCACAGATTCTCTGAAAAATTTACAATAATTTTACGAACGATTATAATTAAAATCACGGGAAATTTCGTCGCGATATTATATTTAGTCCTAGGCACTGTAAAAATGTTAGTTTTCGGAAATCCTTTTTCGCTATTTTTTGGAAGTAAAATTTAACTTCTGATGAGTACTCATAAAAGTCTTCAAAACCATGACCGCTTTTGAAACAGCTTTTTTCTAAAATAAATTCTCAAACATTTTTCGTGTTGAAAAACTAAGTACAGACAGTTTATTTCCTAAGATTTTTTTAACACTCTTTCCCTCAAATTTGCCTTCTTGTGAATTTTTTCTTAAAGGAAAACCTCAAAACGAAAATTGAAACACTTTTTAAGAGTTTTCTTTTAAAAGTTTTTTGCCTTGTTTCCTCAGACAAAATATATGTATTTAATTTTGGAAAAAAAAAAAAAAAAAAAAAAAATGGGTATTTTCTCTTGAAGAAACAGCAAACTGATCTGGACTTTCTCTCTCTCTCTTTTTTTTTTTTTTTTTTTTTTTTTTTTTTTTTTTTAAATCAGAGATACTTCAGAAAATTGGAAATAAAATCCCTGGAAATATGAAGAATATATCACCCATTGTTTTTTTTCCAGAAATTTGCGTTCCATCGAGAAGAATATGACAACATTTAAATTTTCATACAACTTTTTTCCTAAACGCGACAGCACAGCCCAAATTACTCTTTTTTGTAACTTTTTCCAATCCGACTTGTATTGAGCCTTTATGTTCAGGCTAATATACTTATCTTCGCAAATAAAATAAATAAATCCCAGCACAACACTTTTGCGTAGTAAAGGCAGCATTAAAACACCCTCATAGGTGCACCCCAAAACATGACACAAACGAAATAGGTGTCCTCATGGGTTTTTTTTTTTTTTTTTTTCTTCAAATGGAAGGGAGGATTTCCTTATACCTATCATTGTCCTGAAAATTGTTTGGCATGCACAATAGATGTTGAAAGCACACAGGCCTTGCCTTGCACTATGCTAACAACTTGATGGTGAAACTGCCAAAATGCGCATCTTGGTCGCGGTGTTCCAAAATCTCCACTCCTATTTAATTTTTTATGAGGAGACCTAATCAAACATCATGACTTGAAATTTTCACAGGATATCCTTCATACAGAGGAAAAAAAAAAAAAACAACATGACTTTTCCAGAATTGATGTCTACCACTTCTCTATGCAGAAAATAGGGAATGACAAGAAGTCTGCAATGTTGCTAAGTGAGTTACGCCTTTCTGCAGTTTCACTGTCTAACGGAACAGAGCTTAAGTACACATTGTGCAAAGATTTTGAGCTAGGTAACTTATTATCCAACTCTGGCTTCCAAATTTTTTCTAAGGATGCTACACAGACCTTCTTGAATGCATACTAGTGCAAAAATGTGAATTACCCAAGAGGAGCCTATGCCGTTACTATTATGAATGCACCTTTTATTCTTTACGTACTCATTCCAGACTACTATGTTGCAGCGGAAAGAGAGAGCATCTCATCTGCCAGACAGCGTCCTCATCCCGTACGAAAACCTAATCTTCACTCTGGTTGCACTGAACTTCATTTTGCCGTTCCTGTCCCTCTACAAACTGAGCTTACCCGATAAGCAAAACCAGAGCAACTTGTCACTCATGATACCAGTTCATGTGTTGTACCATCTGCTCCACCTGTTTTTCGTTGATCTGCCATTTTTGTCAGTCCGAGTCTATGCGTGGATCATGTTCCACACAGAGATCTCTATGTTCCTTATGAAAAACTTGCTGCACATAATCATAAGTATCCGTAGCATATATCCTGAGCTGAGGAAGATGGCTACTCAAGACAAATCGTCCCCGCCAGTGAATGAGCAGCCGGCAAGAGGGAATGAATTTGAAGATATTGCGTTGAATTGAGGACATGAATAGTTAAAAGGTTTGGTTTCTAACTTTTCTGTTGACTAGCCAATTATGAATGGAAAGGAGTGTTTAGTTGTACCTAATACGAAACGGAGCCGACAGAATTTCATATTTTTGAGGGAAAAATGAAGTGTAGTATTTAATTTTGCTCTAACTTTTTCCAGATTATGTAGCAAAATGGCTTTATTTTTTCCCCCAAAATATTCAGCCTTCACATTTTTGTCCAACAGACAAAAAGATTTGCTTGAAAGATTATAAGATTTTCTTATTCTGTCATAGCTTCATCATTTTTACTCAACCATTTTTACCAATATTTTCATTTGTTGCTCTGTCTCATAAGTGATACGAGAAGGTTCCACCAGCCACTTACTTTGAAAAACACTAGCGCAAGTTCTGTTACTTCTCAATGTTCTATTTTTTATAAGTAAAAAATTTCTGATTAATTTAAGTAATGCATTTACTTTTGTACTTATGTTTTGTTATATGTAGATATTTTCTTAGTTTTTGCCAATGTTTGCAAAGTTTTTTGTATTTTATCTATTTTTCTCTGAACAAAGAAGCTACCGCTTTTTTCAAAAGCTCTCTCATCAAGACTGAAAATTGTCTATAGTAGATTGAAATTTAGGTTTAAGCTATAATACTAGCCATGACAGTTTTGTTTTGTAGCATTTATACTTAGTTTTTGGACCCCTCTTTTGCCGTACAGAGTTGAAATGCCGTAACTCCTGTCTACCTTATTCAATTTTTTTCTAACAAAATGTTGTTTACAAGGGCATCAAAGAACATGAACGTTTCTTAATTCAGGAGGAACTGCATTGGACCTTCCAAAACGTAATAGAAAATAGTGCAACATGTAAGGGTCATATTTTCTTATAAAATAGCATTTTTTTAAAAAGATGTGTGTATGTACAATCTGTAGTGCAGTTTCGACCTTGCTCTCGCCGGTAGTCTAGAGGTTTTGTCCTAATATTGTCTTTCATTTCTTTCGAATTTGTACCTCTACTATTTCCTTAATTTTTTTACCTGCAGTTTACTTAATTTTAAAATTTGGGAAATTTAATATAATGTGTTCTATTAATTATTGTAATCTTTAGCATGTAAGGTAAAATGAGAGAGTAGTATTTCCAATGGCTTTTATCTTAATGTACCACGAGTTCAAAACGCCAACATCTTTCTTTCAGAGGAAAGAAATACATCAGTTAGAACGAGTTTAGTTGCCCAGTTACCGATTTGCTCTTTTTTAAATTCCCTCTTCATAAGATTCCCCACCTTGGAATCAGAGGAGGAATGTGTCATGTTTCCTTAGAATCAGTAGACATTTATGCAAACATTCTCTTTTGATTTATTTTATATGACAAAAACCCATCAGCAACAGGGATGTCCATATAATGCAACTAAGCAATTGATCCGCATTAAGCGAGGTGAATTTCTTTTGATTTTGTGTGGTAGCGCAATCAAACAATGAAATAGCCACTTTTAAAAAGTAGGAAACATTTTTGTCATTTTGTGAAAGTCTATCCTGTACAAACAAACTAAAAGAAGAACCAGAAGGAAACTGCTCTCTCAGGCTGACGCTTTTTTTTCTTTTACATGTATATACTCTTTCAACTGACAAAAATTATTGAAGCCAAATCATCTCTGCATTAGCTTAAGGATTAAGTTGCTCCCAAAAAGCAAGATCTGTTTGTAAGATTTTTTTGTGTATTTTCTACAGAATCTTCTGCCTTACTATTGTGATAACACTAACGGAAGATCTTATAGTACATCTATACAAATTATACAAATAAAACTTTTTTAAATTTTATAAAAAACCAATTTATTGCCATCATTCCAATGACAATTCCAGAGCATAGTAATTTACAAAAACATGCTTAATTTAACCTTATCAAATTAAGCAAATTACACTTCAGTGAAAATTCATTGTTGTCGACCATCAGACACAGAATTTCGATTTTAAAATTCAAAAAAACTTAGTCGGAATGATTCCATCACATACGAACTTTAGAGATTATTCGCCCGGAATAACGCAAGGCAGTACATGAAAAGAAGGTTTGAATTCATTAGAATCAAGGCTGCAACTCTGCCGTGCTACGGAAAAACACCGTATGAGCATTTGAGTGTTGCTAAATTTCCATCGATAAAATGTTTATTTTTGAGGAAAGTTATGAATATTTTTCCTTTAAATTTTCAGAATCTCACGGTAAAATTGCAAACAAAATTAACTGAAGCATTGGGAGGAAAATATTCATAAGTTTACCAGGAAATTCACATTTTATTAAAGGAAATTTGGGAATGCCTAAAGGCTCATACGACGTTCTTCCTTAGCACGGCAGAACTGTGGTTTTGCGCTTCAAACGCCACCACTGTTGTATGGGTTTTTCTTTTGGTAAGCCTCTTGGTTCACAGCTTAAAAGAAAGAATTGAGATCCAAAAGCAAAAAGGGTTGTTTGAGGGGAATGTTTTTTCTCTCCTACACTGCCTCTTTTCCGCACTGTGTCATCTTTGAACTCTAAGAAATTGCCATTTTCCATACAAAATAATGGAAAAAATTTAAGTTTATGGAAATATATACATTCGAGCGATGTTTATATACTTATTTTTGAGCTGAAGGATAATAAAAACAATTTTAAGGCTGCCAGGTAGATTTTAGCATAATACAAAATGCAAGCAGCAGTTAGTTACTTGTTAGAATGTTAAAATATTATAGTTATCACCAGTCTCAACATCAAATAAGCTGAGGTTTCAAAAGGTATCAATGTTTTCAAATTGCAATCAGTTTCATCCATTCAAAAACTATCAAGGATGAAAAAAATGTTTGGTTTTTAAGTTTCTGTTGGCATACTTTGAAATAATACTTGGATCCATAATGAATATTCATCATAATTAAAAATAGATCGAGACAACTTGCTTGACACTTACATGATAAAATTCTTCTGAGTGACAGACTGAGCAGAAATAGCATATATCAAATAGATTGAATTTTTTAGTTAACTAATACTGTACAAA